>NC_044311.2:83695206-83947850 GCF_007474595.2 Lynx canadensis | reverse complement strand
GTTGTTCTCAGTTTTAACAGTCTCTTATGCTTTGGCTCTCTTCCACTCTAACCTCTTTTTTTTTTTTCCTTCCCCTCCCCCATGGGTTTCTGTTAAGTTTCTCAGGATCCACAGAAGAGTGAAACCATATGGTATCTGTCTTTCTCTGTATGGCTTATTTCACTTAGCATCACGCTCTCCAGTTCCATCCATGTTGGCTACAAAGAGGCAATATTTATTCTTTCTCATTGCACACGTAGTACTCCATTGTGTATATAACCACAATTTCTTTAATCCATTTCATCAGTTGATGGACATTTAAGCTCTTTCCATAATTTGGCTATTGTTGAGAGTGCTGCTAGAAACACTGGGGTACAAGTGCCCCTATGCATCAGTACTCCTGTATCCCTTGGGTAAATTCCTAGCAGTGCTATTGCTGGGTCATAGGGTAGGTCTATTTTTAATTTTTTGAGGAACCTCCACACTGTTTTCCAGAGCGGCTGCACCAATTTGCATTCCCAACAACAGTGCAAGAGGGTTCCCATTTCTCCACATCCTCTCCAGCATCTATAGTCTTCTGATTTGTTCATTTTGGCCACTCTGACTGGCGTAAGGTGATATCTGAGTGTGGTTTTGATTTGTATTTCCCTGACGAGGAGCGACGTTGAGCATCTTTTCATGTGCCTGTTGGCCACCCGGATGTTTTCTTTAGAGAAGTATCTATTCATGTTTCTGCCCATTTCTTCACTGGGTTATTTGTTTTTCGGGTGTGGAGTTTGGTGAGCTCTTTATAGATTTTGGATACTAGCCCTTTGTCCGATATGTCATTTGCAAATATCTTTTCCCATTCCGTTGGTTGCCTTTTAGTTTTGTTGGTTGTTTTCCTTTTGCTGTGCAGAAGCTTTTATCTTCATAAGGTCCCAGTAATTCATTTTTGCTTTTAATTCCCTTGCCTTTGGGGATGTGTCAAGTAAGAAATTACTGACGTCTACGACTGAGGTCAGAGAGGTCTTTTCCTGCTTTCTCCTCTAGGGTTTTGATGGTTTCCTGTCTCACATTCAGGTCCTTTATCCATTTTGAGTTTATTTTTGTGAATGGTGTGAGAAAGTGGTCCAGTTTCAATCTTCTGCATGTTGCTGTCCACTTCTCCCAGCACCATTTGTTAAAGAGACTGTCTTTCTTCCATTGGATATTCTTTCCTGCTTTGTCAAAGATTAGTTGGCCATACGTTTGCGGTCTAGTTCTGGGGTTTCTATTCTGTTCCATTGGTCTATGTGTCTGTTTTTTGTGCCATATTAAATTGTTTTCATGAATGATGTTATCAACTTTCATTTCTTTCAACAATATCCTTGCTTTGGTTTCATTATACCCTTACCAACACTGACTGTTATCACTTTTAAATGTTTGCTAATGTGATAGGCATAAAATGTGTTATTCTGTTGTACAATTCCTAGACCAGTCCCTTTAAAGATGGGTATTGACTTCTGCTTTTCTTCTTCTACATACTGTTCATAGTTCTTTACCCATATGTTTGTTGGGATTTTGCTGTTTATGTATCCCCAGCCTCTAGAATAGCCTTTGGCACATACTGGGTAATCTATAAATAGATGTTGAACAAATTGAAATGATTTGTGTGATAGGTAAAGACACTGACGCTTATGTTTGTGAGCAATATTCTCCCCAGTGGATTATTTCCTTTTTAATTATGTTTTTTTTAATCCAGAGATTTTACTGGATTCTAATGTTAATTGGTTAACTTTTTAATGTTAATTGGTCCTTTGTGATTTAGCCAAAGCCACTTTGGTCTTACTATGTCCTTCATTAAACCTATTTCAGATAGATTTATCTACTTTCTACATTTTATTTCTTTTTTTTTTTTATGATTTCATTCATGATTCCTTCTTATAACAAGAGAGTTCAAAACCTCCAGAGTTGCGGGAAACAAAACTTACCTAGAGGTGCTATGTTGATAACATAACCATCACCCAGGTACAGTGCCCAGTGCTGATAGCCAGAACGAAACACTTCAATCAAGTCCCCTGGCTGGGGGTTACCAGGATAGCTCAAACTAAAGCAATCATTAACGCCATCTGCAATGACAGACACAAAGACAATCTAGCTGACATGACTTGCCAAAAGAAAATCAGTTTAAGACCTCCACAGAAGTATAAGGATACAGAATTTATTGGGATTGCATTCCTTATTAAAGACTTAAACTCACACCACTGTCCTTTGTATGATCATTCTTTGTATGATCCCAACACTGAATTATGTGTGCAAAAGTGAAAAAACAAGTGGGAAAGAATTTTTCTGGTAATTGTTTAATTTTCTATAGCAATGCTTCTCATCCTGATCAACCCCAGGGCTCCTTTACGATAATCAGCATCTTATAGTTCTCTCTTTAAATCCAGATATTCATAGATAATATGATTTACCCATACACAAAATTTCAAAAATAGTAATATGGTGCCCTATTGGAACAGAAAGGGGAAGTAAATTTACAATAGTACGTATTTTACTTATGTAAATAGTCGGTCCATGACTATACAAAAAGATACAATAAAGTGTCCATAAGTGTGCACTTACTTAGCATGAAAGAGTCAACAGTCAGTGGCAGAAGATGAGAAGCCTTTCAGCCTCTCAAATAAGTAAAATCAAAGAACAAGGTATGGGAGGACTGACACTGATATTACGTGGAAAAAATACCTTGTATTGCAAAACTTACTCTCTCATTTAACTTAAGCAGAAAGAAGTTCCAGACTCAGAGGAGTGGCCAGTCACATATTCAGTCATACTGTAATACACGGGACATTTATTCCTTGTGCCAAACTGCTGTGCAATCTAGGTACTTCAGTCTCTACCCACTAAATATCAGTAAATGCTCTTTGTCATGTGACAACCACAAATATCCACACAGATTTCCACCCCTCCCCTACTGCCCCATTTACTGCCTGATTCCTGACTTACTGATTCCAGAAACAGTGTTAAGGTGGCCACCGTAGAAGTGAGACAACTTGGAAGGTTGGGGAGTTCATCATGTTGATGAATATGTCTGAAAATTCTAAGCTTGGTGAGTTTTTTTTTTTCCTTTTAAGTCACTGTTTTTCAGAGAGAACATATAAGTCTCTGATGGTCTATTTTTATGAAAGGTTACATTTTCTACATATGTATGGCACGGGAGTAGAATGACTCAGCAGGCAGAAGTTACAGACATTCATCAATACTCAAAAGGAGATTTAGTGCTATATCCATGTTGAATCTCTAATTGACAGCAGAGTTTCTCATCATCTCTCACTCTAATGTAGATATGTACGCTCAATTACAAAATAAATCCAAGTGCCAGAAAGGGAAATTTCCAAACCATCTAAATTATATTCATAATAGCACAGGCTAAGGACTTGGGAATACAGACTATCATTTTGCTGGCACCCTAAAAGTCTTTTTTTACAACACTTAATATTGGAAGGGTGTTTTCCCAAGTATTTGTATGCCATCTGTTGAAAACTTCAATCACCACACTGTCACAGGAATCTGGCCAAATGTACGCTGTCCATCTGTTGAAAAATAACTATGAAAACAACTTTATAGGAACCATTAAGTCTAACCGCTCTCTCAAATATGTTTGAGTCTTATTAATATGGGGTTCAGAATTTGGCCACATGGGCACCAAAAGGAAAAATAGATAATATACTATGAAATAAACAAACACACTTCCCATGAATGGGATTCAGCAAGCACACACAGCTGCTTACTAGAATTCAGCAACCTAGCCAAGCTTACAATAATAATCACCCTTTGAACAGAGAGCACTTTGTAGTATAACTTTTTTTTTTCAAATGCACTATTGCAATTAACCCTATTTAACTTCTTTAAAACCTACCACTACTTAGGTTATCGTTCCATTGTATAGAAAAAAGTATATAGTAGCTAATGCCAACTTTTGGAAAATACCCATTGAAAGCTTCACACAGATCACTTATGTTGGGGTTACATCACAATAAACCCATCGTTAGTTGAAAATATCATAGGTCAAAATGCATTTAATTCACCTACCAAACATCTTAGCTTAGCTTAACCTACCTTCTACATGCTCAGAGCACTTATGTTAGCCTACAGTTGGCAAAATCGTCACAAAGCCTGTTTTATAATAAAGTACTGAACATCTCATGTAATGTATGGAGAACTGTACTGAAAATGAAAAATGTGGTTGTATGGCTATAAGGGTACAAAATGGGTCTAAGCATATCAGTTGTAGTTGCTACAGCTCAGCACCACTGCCCCAGCAGCCGGAGACAAGATTGGATGTATCACTAGCCCGGGAAAAGATCCAAAGTCAAAATTCAAAGTATGGTTTCTACTGAATGCATATTAGTTTTGCACCATTTTAAGTAAAAAAAAAAATCATAAACCAAACCATTGCTGAGTCAGGGACCATTTATATTATAAATACAGAGGGGGGATAATGGAAACGGGTGTTAAAGATGTGAGCTCTTGTCTCAGGGTCGTCTGTTTGCTATAAAAAAATAGCAATAGTTGGGCAAAATGTCTGTGTCACAGTTTCCTGTTTTTTTTTTTTTTTAATTCCAGTTAGTTAGGGGCACCTGCGTGGCTCAGTCGGTTGGGCATCCGACTTCGGCTCAGGTCATGATCTCACGGTCTGTGAGTTTGAGCCCCGCGTCGGGCTGACAGCTCAGAGCCTGGAGCTTGCTTCAGATTCTCTCTCCCTCTCTCTCTGCCCCTCCCCCACTCACGCTCTGTCTCTCTCTGTCTTGGAAATAAACATTAAAAAAAATTAAATTCCAGTTAGTTAACATCCAACGTAGTATTAGTTTCAGGTGCACAGTTTAGTGATTCAGCACTTCCATACCTCACCCGTTGCTCATCATGACAAGTGTCTCCTTAATCCCCATCACCTAGTTCACTCATCCCCCTGTGGTAACAGTCAGCTTTTTCTCTATAGTTGAGTCTGTTTTCTTGGTTTGTCTCTCTCTTTCTCCCCCCATGACCATTTGTTTTCTTTCTTCAATTCCACATACGAGTGAAATCATACGCTATTTGTCTTTCTCTGACTGACATATTTTGCATCAGTTTCTCCACCTTGCAGGCACGTATAAGAATATCGGTTTATCTCAAAAGGTTGTGGCAAGTAACCTCAAATGGACGGGCTAAAACCTGTCACAAGTGCTTTGTGAACTGGCCAGAGCTAGACAGGTGGACGGTAAAACAGCAGTGGCTCTTTGTACATGTTGCCACAGTGGTTCATGGCTTTTGTGTGATTTTGGTTCCTTAGCCTTTCAGCCACAATAATGTTGTGGAATGGGTAATTCCACTGCCCACTTTTAATATATTTAACACATTTTCCATTCTGGCATATGGTTTGCAAACCGATTTATGAAATGTAAGCTAATTGATTTCCTGAAGCCTATCCTATTTATAATGAAGGATGACAAGATAACAAGGAAAATATTTCTTGTGAGTTACCACTCAAGAAACTAAGGGAAGAGACTGGAGGCTAAGATGTATGGGGAAAGTGAGTGCCCACACCAAGTGCTTAGAATCGCAGCAATTTACTGCAGAACAGTACTTTAGACATTACCTAATCCACTGCTCTCCAAATTTGTTTTTAGCATCAGAGCCCTGAATTAAACCAAATATCAGATGGGCCCACAAAAATATAAAACATAAAAGTAGCTCTGCCCTTGACGAAGTCAGGAAAGAGCATGAGAGCCCCATCTGCTCCTCACTGCGGCTGCTTCTGAGGTTTTCTGGGGCCCCAGAAATTCTAGGAATGGAGCTTGAATAACACCCATCTAGTTCTAGCAGAAGCCCCTCATTTTCAAGACAGAAGAAATAGAAACAGGCAGGTAATTTGACTTGTCAAAGGTCATATACTATTTTACAAAAGATTTTCAATAGTTGCCAGAGCAGGGGTTCCTGGGTGGCTCAGTCAGTTGAGTGTCCGACTTCGGCTCAGGTCATGATCTCACGGTTTGTGAGCCCACGTCGGGCTCTGTGCTGACAGCTCAGAGCCTGGAGCTGCTTCGGATTCTGTGTCTTGCTCTCTCTCTGCCCCTCCCCTGCTCATGCTCTGTCTCTCTCTGTCTCAAAAATAAATAAAACATTTTAAAAAATTAAAAAATAATAATTGCCAGAGCAATTGAATATTCATTGCAAAAAAAAAAAAAACTAAACTAAAACCTCCACATAAGTCTCACATCTTATACAAAAAATATTTCAAAACAGATCATGGAATTAAATGTAAATCTATAAAACACAGAGGTTGGGGGAGCACATAGGAAAAACTCCCCAGGATCTAGAGGAGACAAAGAGTTCTTAGTCTTGATACAAAAAGTACTACCCATAAAAGAAAAAAAAAAAACCTAATAATTGACATCCTTAAAGTTTAAAACTTTTGCACTGCAAAATATCCTGTTAAAAGCTCAAAAAGACAAGCTATAAAATGGGAGAAAAGATTTGCAAAACACATATCTGAGAAAGGACTAGTATTGAGAACACGTAAAGAACTCTCAAAACTCAAGAGTAAAAGAGCAAAGAATACAATTAGAGCATGTTCAAAAGACACAAAGACGTTTCACCAAAGAAATGACACGGATGTCAAGTAAGCCATGTTAAACACCATTAACCACTTGGGAAGTGCAGATTAAAACCACAATGGGATAGTACTCCACACTTATCACAAGCGCTAAAATAAAAAATAGTGACAACAGAAAATGCTGGCAAGGATGCACACTAAGTGTATCACCCATTTGCTGGTGAGAATATAAAATAGTATAGCCATTCTTGAAGCAATGCAGCGATTTCTTTAAAAACTTGTTAACTACCATACAATCCAGCGATTGTACTCCCGGACACGTACCCCAGAGACTGAAGACAATAAAGACTTATATTTACACAAAAACCTGTACGTGAGAATTTAGAGCAGCTTATTCACAATAGTCAAAAACTGGAAATAGCCCAGGTGACCTTCAATGTGTAAATAAATTGTGGTATAGCCATACTGTGGAATACTACTAGAGAATAAAAAGCAACAAACTATTGATACATTCAGCAACCTGAAGGAATCCCAGATAAATAGGCTGAGTGAAAAACGCCAATGCCAAAATGTTTCATACTCTATGATTCTTTTTATAGAACATTCTCGAGATGACAAAATTATAGAAATAGAGAACAAATAGTTGTTGCTAAGGGTTAAAAAAAGTGGTGAGACGGAAGTAGGTGTGGCTATAAAAGGACAACCTGAGAGATTCTAGAGATGATGGAAATATTTTCATCCGGATCATGCCAATTTCAATAACCTGTCTGTGATATTATACTATAGTTTTGCACGCTGTTACTATTGGGGGAAACTGGCTAAAGATACAAGGGCTCTCTGTCGTGTTTCTTACAATTGCATGTAAATCTACAATTGCCTAAAAACATACACATTAGTTAAAAAAACAGACCAATGCTTTTTTTAATATAGAACATAGAAGAGGACAAATATGTGGAAGTTATATTGAGGCAGATTTTAGCTGTGCATAAGGAAAACTTCTTTGAAAGTGATCCAACAATGGAATAGAGTACCTTGTGCAGATAGCAGGCTGTCACTAGGAATGTTTAAATACAGTAAGGGTTGATGAAAATAACATTTCCATGGTGGTGGTGGGAGGGGACAATAGTTAGAGTAAGAAGGCCTTGTAAGGTCCCTTATAAGCTCTAATGTTCTCTCATTCTATTTCCCAGGAACTGTGCAAGGCGCAATCCTCAAATCAACACCATGAAGTAGAGATAATTATTTCCCCCATTTTACAGATGAGGCATATGATGTTTACAGCAGCTCAGGAACTTACCCAAAGTCACACAGGGGAAAAGGGCCAGGACTCAGATAAGCCTACCTCCAAGACCAGGTTCCTAATCCCATTCTTACTGCATTGCCTCCATTGCTGACACATCCGTGGCCCTTTTTTGAACACTGTTGGACCAGGTAACAACTGTGAGCTAATTATTATGATCACCATTTTATAGATAAGGAAACTGAGACTCCAATGAGTTAACCATCAGGCCTAAAGTCACAAAGGTAGTAAGTGACAGAGATAGAGCTCAATCCTAGGTCTGTCTTCTTATTCTAGACTGCATGTTCCTGCTTTATACCACTGATTCACATCACTAACCAAAGGAATTATTACTAAACGACATTTCATTTTTCCCTCTTCTCAAAAACCCATTGTGTAGAGAAGTTGCAAAAGCACAAAGAATAAACGTTTCATGTAACAATACAGGAAGTGTTTAAACATTTATATGCAGAACTAGTGAGTAATGGGAAAAGGACCTTGGGGAATCCCTGCTCTTGTCCTGCAGGAGAGGTGTCAAGGTGGAGCTAGAAGCATCTAGAAGGTACCTAGACTCAGACGTTAGGGAAATGGCTATAACCTGTCTGGTTGGGTAAGTTGATAGGCAGGGACCATGTCTACCCATTTCATTTGGGCACGAGATAATATTGTGCTTCATAAACATGAGTTAACACAGAACCCATTAAAGATACATTTATGAAGTCCTCTACTATGATCTGTGTGTGTCACCTTTAAGATAAAAAATACTTTAACAGTTCATCTGCACAGATTTGTTTATCTAGTTTATCATCAAGAGGGGCATGAAGGTAAGTCTGTAATCTTTGTACAAGAAACAGGCTACCCTGTTCATAGCACCCTGTTGGTCCCAAAAGATATAACTGCCCCCCTGAACAGATAGGGACAGGCTGATTAACTTCTGCTCGTGTCCATGAGGCCACCTGTGTTACAGGAATACTAAGAGCACTTTTTCACAAACCACTCCCAAGAATGCTGTGGAAGTCTGAAATACTACCACAGACCATCCCTAGTCCAACAGTCTCCCAATGTGATTTGAACCCTTTCAGCTGCATTTTTTCCATCCTTGGTCCTCCTACACTGAAATGGCTCCATGAAGCTCTGCAGTCTCAGAATGACTACTTCACAGCCCCTCAGAGCTCTAAGGATCTTTGGTCAGACATCCTCACTCTGCAGCTGAGGGTTCCACCTCACTGCCAAGTGAACCATCCTCCCAAACAGATGAACTATCCTCAGCCACTGCCTGGAATCCTTCCAAGGCTCCCCACTACTGACTCCCCACCTTGCCTCCATATTTTCATCACTGCATCCCAGGAAAACCAAACTATTCATTATTCCTCACGCTTACCTGGAATTTCGTTGCTAACACTGCACCTTCTACCTGGAGTGCAGTGCCCATTTCCAAATGCCCCCCAAAGCCCCACTCTTGGGGATCCAGGTCAGATGCCACCTCCTCTCCAAGATCTTCTTGCAGTCGGCCAGAAATGACATCTCCTTGGGAGTTTCGCGGTGCGTTTTATCTAACACCCATTGTGTTTCCCACACCTGCGTCAGTTACTGGTGTCCCGGGAATAATTTCTTCTGCTGGTTCTCGTTTGTCTCTATACCTTCAGTTGCTAGCAGAGCGCCTGGCACAAATAACTGCTGAGTAAATGTCTAATGAATGAAGGAATGAGAAGCCCAAGCCCAGGGAGGACAGAGTGGCTGGGTTTTTCCAGCACATAAATCATATTAATAGTCTTGAAAGCCAAAGTAATATCACCTAATATCTTATAATGCTAATTACTTGTATTATAATCCATATTCATCCAGTGAGGACGGTGGGTTTAAAAAAGCCTTTTGGATGGAAACCAATTTGACAATAAATTTCATATAAACAAATAAAAAATAAATTAAAAAGCCTTTTTGGGCAGGACCAGTTTTCTAGTCATGATTCGGACACTTAATAACTGTGTGACTTGGAGACTGAGTCTCTCCCTGTGGACTCAGTTCTCCAATTTGTAACAAAGAGGGGTATTTGACAGGTGGTGCACACAAGGTTGTCTGGAAGCCTAGAGGTCCTCCCCACCACCCCCAGCACACCTTGCTTGGGGTCCGGGTCGTCTTTCCCACCGGCGGCAGCTGCTGGGGTCCTGGGGTCTCCCTGGCCTCGCAGCTGCTGCCTCTTCGGCTACTGGCCACCGGCCCACTCCATCTGCTCCCTGGGAAGGTCAAGGCCACAGCAGCTCACCCCCACTCAGCGCCAGCCCTCCAGCGCCAACGCCAACCCCACCGCGAGGAGCTGTCCTGGCGCCTCGGACACTGCTGCGCACGCTCAAGTCTTCCGCACCCGCCCGCGCCACCGCCTGGGTCCCCACCCTCACCTGGAGGAGCCCGACAGAACACTTGATCTGTACGTACACGCGCGCGCGCGCGCGCGGTAACTCACAGGCACACAGCGGTCAAAGCGCAGCCCCAGCATGGAATCCGACCAATGACTGCAGCCCTCCGCTCCCAGCCCCTAGGACACTCCTATATCAAACTTTGATGGTCCCAAGGGCTGTGCTAGGGGCTGCAGTTGCGAACTTGACTTGTGGAGACACTCGTCATGAATGCACACTCACCGCTAGCTGTACACACCCTTCTAGCGCGGCACAAATTCCTTTACCCAGGAAAGGACCCATAGTCCCTGCGCCCCAAGAAAGCAGCTGGGTCTTTAACTCAGCAAAGGTGGGGAAAGGGAGAGGCCTTAGAAACCCTCCCTCCCGGCTTCCCACCACACACACACACACACACACACACACACCTACCCACACGGTGAGCGCTTGTGAGCCTGATCCAGAGCCCAAAGCCTGTGAGGACACACATGGACCCCGTTCCCTTTGGACCCCTCCCTGTTACCACCCTCTAGCCTAGGATCAACTTCGGAGTGGGAAGGGGAGAGAAAGGAGAAAGGAAAGAAGAGTGTGCCCTCCCGCTACAGCCAGGTATTAGTTTCTCCCAGGGGCAAATTTACCTGGATCCTGATGGGGTGGGGCCTTCCTTAAAGACAGAAGTCTCTCTCTCTCTCAGGCAGCCCATTCATTCCCCCTCACCTCTTCTGCCCTTCCCCTACCAAAGGTCTGGTTCTGCAAGTCCCTTATTCAGCGTGACTTAGGTGCACGTGACAGAGCAGGGCCTAACTGACTCTCTTTCAGGCCTGGAAGGCCAGCAGAGGCTTCCAGAAATAAAACCGTGTGAGTTAAAAATAAAGCTGGGCATGAAGAGTATCCCCTTTCTCACTGCTAAGAAAAGGGAAGCCAGGAATACTAGCCAGCTAAGTAAGGAAAGCCAGGCGGACTGCTAAATGAACTTTTTGGAGCTCTGCACAGGACTTTCCTGCAAACAAGTCAGAACCTAGATTTTTACTCTGAATTGAATGGAATCTCAGCTGAAAGGCAGGATTCAGAGGCTGAAATAGCTTGCTAATTTTGTGTTTGTTGCCACAGTGGGATAAGAATTATGTAAAGATGCAGCTGCCTTTATAAAGGAATCAGGTTCTGTCAAGATTAAGGGTGAATCTGCATGGTTTGAAAGTGAGTCTGGGTTTGGCAACTTTGGAGACATAGAGAAGGTAAAAAAGACATCGAAAGCATCAGGGATCTGGGTACAATTACTGGCAAAGTGGAAACTAGAACACTTGAGAGGTTGTGGCTTTGTGGGTTTTTTTCGAGCTTATATTTTTATTACATGTTCCCTATTTAATATATTTTTAGAGTCCTAAACTGAATCAGATATGCCTTTCAATCCTCGTTTAAGGTCTGGGAGAGAAAGCCATAAACATGCATTTACTTTATGTTCCTCAACTATTTCAATTGAGTCATCACTGAAGGAAGTGGTTCATGATTTTCTACAGGAGAGTTATTGTGAACATTTATAAAGCCATCCTGCTTATGAGTTAAATTTATTATGTTTGCCAGGTTAATCTGTTTTCTCTAATCGGACACTTAATCATCCAGTCTCCTCTCTGTATTATGGATTCATGAGTGTGAACCAAGGAGGATTGCTCCAGTCAGGACAAAATGATAAATTATCATTTCATTTTGGGGGTATTTGTGATTAAATGCATCATAATAGAATTAAAATGAAATAAATCTTATGATTTTACTTCCAGATCCCTGCCAGGTATAGAGAAAATGCATTTGGTTTAGGGTAAATTCAATTTGACATCTGAATGAGATTTGTAGGAAAAACAGAGAAAGCGTTGTAGCTCAGGAGAACCCGGAGTTCTCTCTTCATTTCTACAGATTGGAGTGATGGTTAATCACTCAATGGTACTCTATGGATGAGCAGCCCAGAATTCAAATTTCTAGTCAGAAAGAATGAGGAATGAGCCGTGGGCAGTTATAGCCAAAGTTTACCTGAATCTAGGGTTGTAATCCTGGGATCTCATGGGCTGCACGTGGTGTACGATGGGAACAGATGTCAGATTACAACCAAAGGACCATTTGCCATTATTTTGGCTGTTATATTAAGTGAGGCACCACGTGCACGGCACCCCAGTTGTTGCCTAACTGGGTTGGAAGAGTTGAAAAACGTTGAAATAACTACAAAGAAGATGATTTAGTCATGTTGGTTGTTGAATAAAGTTCACATTCCAGGGAAAGCGCTGTGACAAAGCGAATCATTATTTGCGTTTGTAATACATAAAGGCTAAAACCGATTGGCATTGTGTGATGTCAGACAGAATGCTCGAGACAACTTTTTTCTGTGTGGATATTTTACACACACACACACACACACACACAAACACACACACACACACACAATCAGCAAAGTACTTTCATATCCTTTGTATCATTTGATCCTCGTACCAAATCCATGACTACTCAGGTCCTGGCAGTTGCCCTGAGACCTAAGCCATGAAGTTCCTCATTCAGTGTCTGTGGGGATTGGACCAAGATCAGGCCTGTTTGTGGAGAGGTCTTCCTCTACCCAGACCTTCTCCTTATTAGACAGCAAAAGCAGAGTTTTCCTTTTAGATTAAAAAAAATAAAATTAGAAAGGAAAGAAACCCACATGCCAAACCCCACAAAACCAAAAGGCCTGTACAAATATGAGGTGAATGAGGCCTGGTGCAAAAAAGATGGTCTTAAAAAGATCTCGTGCCTTGCCTGAGATACTTGCTAAGATGATGATATTGGAGGCTGTTGGCTACATGAGCATGGCAAGTGAGAGCTGAGACAGTCACTCAAATAGTTCTGACCCTGTGCCCTGAAACCCATGCTATTAAAGTAAAAACTTTTTTCTTGACTGGAATATCCAGGCTCGTGTCTACTCAGACTAGATTTTTACACAAATTGCCCAAGCCTCTCATCCAGTTGGCCTTGTGCATTCTTGGTCAGTATGAATGGATCTAGAGATTTGTTTCCCTAAAGACTCCTCATGTAGTGCACATCCAGGCTATGTGATCTGTCTGTGATTACTGCTTCTCAGTGGTAGTGTGCATTTGAAATGATGAAGCTTGGTAAATTAGGCTGAACTGAGTCGCTGGGGACATCAAGACGATGGGTAGAGAAAAGAATGGTTTAACGGGGACCAGGTCAGAGGCACAGAAACCTATCAGCATGTGTCAAGGAAGGAAGTAAATGGGAATGCCTTCTAGAAGAAACTGCCTGCATTCCACCCAAGAAAAGAGACAATGGAAAAGCCCTGGACGGTGAGTCAAGACAAGAGTCTTGGGTTCTAATCTCAGTTCTGCCACTTGCTAGCTGTGTGACATAGTACACACAGAAGGTTCCTGAAACCTTCTAAGCCTGAGCTATACATGTGCAAAACAGGAAAAATAACACATAGCTTGCCATCATCAGATCTGTGGAAAGGTCTTAAAATATACAAAAACAATATAAATAACAGTAAATTCAAACTATGCTTGGTGAATAGATATACCAGGGTATCCTTGGAAATGACACTTAAATTTCACCATATTCAGCCAGAGAAATGGCTTAATATATACATAAAATTCCTATTTCTGCTTTCCCTATTTTCCTCTTCCATTTTCAATTCAGAGCCAGTTGTCTTATTTATTAATTGTAACATTTACATAGTATAAATATCTGCCACTTAAAAGTGATACTGACAATGCAGTTAAGCCTTTACTGCCTTTTATTAGTCTAATAAATGAAAGCACATCACTAAAAAGAGGCCACAAATATAAAGGATTTCAGGGACTTTGCCCTAAGGGGAAATCAGACAATGCATTTGGGAAAAGGTAATTCTGACTTGGTCCTCTATAAAATGCTAAATTTCTGCACAAAATCTTAGAACACAAGTGTTTACAGGACTCTTGGTGACAAGAAAAGCGATAGTAAATGCGCCTTAGCACTAAAATTCCTGTATCCATGGAAACCTGTGAAGTTCTGTAAGCACACACGCACGCAGCCTACGTATTTATTGAAGGGCTGAGGAAGCGATCAGTAGGTTACTACGCTGTGAAAAGCTGACAGATTGCTGGGAGCCGATCAGAACACGCGTGGATGTTTTTCTCTTGCTAAACGTAATTATGGTAAAATGCAGAATCTCAGACATTATGGACAAAAAACGTGTTTATATATGTATAAACATATATATTTATATTTCTGTCTCTCAGAATACAGTGTCCTTAAATCAGATATTTGACCAGAAAAGACTTGAGAAACCATTAGCATTTCCCTCCCCCACTCCACGTTTTTGGCTACATTCAGAAAGTCTCTAGATTTTCCATGTGTGCACATTCAGATATTTCTTGATTGGTGGGAGAAAATGTTACAAGCTTTTATCAGACTGACTATTCCTGGGAATTTGAATGCGTTCCTGGTCAATACTTCCAAATGTGTAAGTGCTTCAAAAGCAAAGAGCATAAAAATATCAGAAGGGAAGAATCATCTAAAGATATTTGAAGTGTTTACATAAACAAAGACCAATATTCTAATAAAATAAAAGCAAGTTTTGCTATTTATAGAGGCATATTTACAGTGTTCTATTTTTGAAAACATCCATATCATCTCATTTGGTCCTTACATCAACCATGATGGGTTATATTAGCCCCTATTTCCTCTTCACTGCCAAGTCCTGGATTCTTTCTCGAATAGTATTCTAGATTTTAATGACTTAGAAATGGTCTGTGTTTTTGTTGAAATGCATTGAAACAGGTGACATTATTGAGGGTTTTTTTAAATGTTTATTTATTTTTGAGAGAGCACAAGTAGGGGAGGAGCAGAGAGAGGGGAACAGAAGATCCAAAGCTGGCTCTCTGCTGACAGGCTAACAGCAGCAAGCCCCATGTGGGGTTCAAACTCATGAACCTGCGAGAACATGGCCTGAGCCAAAGTCGGACCCTCAACCAACTGAGCCACCAAGGTGCCTCGCATTACTGACTTCTTAAAAAGACTTTGTGTTTTATCCTTTGTGTTTCATCACGGAAGTTTTCTCTTTTAAAATATTTTCATGTTTAGCTCTCTGAAAATGTGCTGTCCAGTGTGGTAGCTTTCAGCCACATGCAACCGCTGGGCATTTATAATGTGGTTTGTCTCATTGTGAAATGATAATATTTGAATATATTCAGTGAAACTAAGTATATGACTTTAATTCACCTGTTTCTTTGTACTTTTTTAATATGCTTACAAAAATATTTAAAATTACTTATGTGGCTAGCGTTATATTTCTACTGGATGGCTCTGCTCTAATGAAGCTATCCACAGTCTCCACAAGGGATCTGTTTCTCATCATTTCCTGTACACCATATTGGCTCAGTCTTGCAATTGGCCCGCCATACTTTTCACCAGAATAAAGAAATTAACAGCACTGATTCCTTCCAAAAAAAAAAAAAAAAAAAAATGCTTTACATTATCCTTCTTTTTCCGGGCCAGATTTCTATCCTTTTCTCCAATCCAAATCTCCATGGCAAAATCCCAGTAAGTAAATTGACCCCGTTCTTTATCTTGGCTTCCAGAGAGGCAATGAGGCAGAGGACCCGCGCTGTGAGACCCGGTAAACCATGCAGGATACATAGTTTGCCAGGGAAAGAACACTGGATTCGAGACAAAGCCTGTTAAGTATCTAGGAATTGGCTTTGCCACTTCCAACTATAATGGAAAAATAGCTGAAGCCATTTTGTATTACTATCTTCTTCTTTTGCTGTAAACTGAACTCAGATTACAACCTGAGTTACAATATCGATACTCAACTGGCTGTGTGACTTTTGTCAAATCATCTAAGCTCTCTGGGCTTCAGTTTTCTTTCAGTCTATTCTATTTGTAATGGACTTCAATAATTAAGCAAATTTTATAGATAAATCCTTGTCTAAGAGTTTACAGTGGTTCAGGACTGTAATGACTCGGTTTGAACTTGTAAAACTGGGAAGAAAAGAACATATGAAGAAATAGTAGTTTTGCTTCCAGCTACATCAGGAATACTTTCAAAGAGTTTCAGCTGCAAGTAAGAGAACACCATATTAAAAAGTGGCTTAAATATAAGTACTATGTTGCTTTCCTGCACAAAACCTTCCCAAGATTTATGTCCTTCAGAATTAAATCTAAAATCCTTACCTTAGTTTCCTAGCCTCTAAATGATCTAGATGCCAGCCATCTCTTACCTCATTCCTCCATTTTCTCTGTTGCTCACTCAGTTCTGGCCTCTCTGGTTTTCCTGCTGCTCAGGGCCTTTGCATAGGCTATTCCCTCTTCCTGAAGCACTCCTTCCTATGCCCCAAATATCTGCATAACTACCTCCCTTACTTCCTTTGGGTATCTCAAATGTCACTTTATCAGACCTTCCTTTATCAACCTATCTAAAATTTCACCCCCATCACTCTCCAGATCCCTTATTCTTCTTAACATTTTACAGCTCTTAACTTCAGCTGACATGTATTTAATATTGGCTGCCTTTCCTCCCACTAAAATGTAAGTTCCCTGTAAACAGGGATTTTGTTTATTTCATATATGTGAACAAATGAATCCCAGCACTAGTACAGTGCCTAGCACACACACACACACACACACACACACACACACACACAAACATCCAATAAATGGTGGTTGAAGGAATACTTCAGCAACTGAATGATATTAAGTTCCTCTGTCAGTGATCTTGAAATCCCCTTGGTGTTCTCCTCCTTGCTGCAAGATGGCTGCAGCTGCTCCAACCATCATGTCATCACACAACCACCTTGAGAAGTAGGTAGAAGTAGGGACAGTACCTTTTTCTTTCTGTACTTCTTTCTTAACATGGAGACAAGTACCTCCTCTAGAATCTTCCAGTAGACTACCTTCAACTTCTACTGACTAGAATTGGGTCAAGGGCTACCACAATCTACAGTACTTGAGAAATACTGAGAAACTATTTGGTGTTTTTAGCCTTCAGAGAGAGAGAGAGAGAGAGACAGGCAAGGGAGAACAGTATGATTAATAAAATCACCAGGCCAATAAAATGGCATGCTTAGTACATCCTGCTCATATCACATGGTTGACTGATAAACCATGAGATCCAGAGGCAATCAATAGAGTACTTTCACCGTGTCATGCTCCTGCTTTCCCCACCTTTCACATCTTGAAAGTGTAGCCATTTATAAGACTTATCTTTCCATTTTAATCACTGTTTCATTAACAACAACATTTATAAATCATTATGGGGAAAAACACTTATGTAATTCTACTGGGAAAAATACTTATGTAATGATGGGTGAGTACACCAAGGAGAGAACTGGGTAGACAGATGAAGGAAAATGGTCAAAGGCATGCATACCTCAGAACAGGATGAAAGACGAAAAGCTGAGAAAACGTTGTGCTGAGGGACTGACACAGCTGTTTGCTAATGGGGCTGGAGGGAGGGATTTTCTGGGGTGAGGACAGGAGCCAGAGGGGATAATTTCCTACTTGATTTTACTTCCCTTGATCCATGCTTTGCAAAAGAACTAAGACTGGCTTTTTGCATAACGTTGTAAATCGTACACTCAGAATGTTCCATAGGAATTTATTTTTCTTCTCAAATAGCTTACCAAAGCCTGGTTCTGGGAAGGTTGATGCTGTGGCCTGGGACAGTGTACTCCTAGTTCGAAGGGAATGTGGAAGAGACACTAAGATTGCCATACTTGAATAAACTCCCCTCTTCACATCTTTCATGAGGTATTAGTGGCTTAATATCTCAACCACAGAGTGAAGAAGTGTAGGTTTGAAGTCTGGGGCAGTAGATGAGAAAGCCACATGTACAGGACTCCAGGTCAGGAGAGAGGAGATCAGGAGAGCCTCCCTACCTTTTAATCTCAATCATTCTGTGCCACGGGACTCCAGTTCTCTGGCACAGAAGAGAATAATGGCTCAGAGTCCCAGAGCCCTAAAATCAGAATGTCTGAAAGCATAGAAGATTCCAGCACTAGCAGACTCACACGTAAACCCCACCTGATGTGATCGCTCAGTGTGTGATCCTGCTGTTTCCTTCTGTAGCCTTTCAAGGAGGAAGAAGAGCTTTTCACGTTCTTTGTCATGACATTTAGGATGACATGTGAGGCAGACATTTTAAAATAAACGACACTTAAATGCTTAGCCACTTAGATATCTTTTGCAACAAAGCATGGATGAGAAACAGGTAAAATAGAATTAATGAAAATCACCCCTGGCTGTGAAATCTTTTGTCACGTGTGACATCTGGGATAAGGACACAGACTGGTTGCCCTTTGTTCACACATAGTGCATCTTAACATCAAATTGGCACTTTCTCCAATCTGTTAAAAAAGGGCTTTCAGTTCAGTTATCAAAAAAAGAAAATCAAAAGAGATTGGACAATAAAGGTGAACACGTTGCCCTTGAGATAATTGATTCTCCACCAATTTCTAGTGCTTGTCATGTACTGACCTTTGACCAGGATGTGCTGTGAGAAGTTGGAAGAACCAGATGCCTGGCTTCATACTGCAGCGCTGCCGTGCATAGCACTGTGACTGGGGCAGGTTCCTTCACCTCCCTGTACCCCAATTTTCCTATTTGCTATGAAAACCTATCCTCTAGGTTAATGGGAGGATT
This sequence comes from Lynx canadensis, assembly GCF_007474595.2. Taxonomy (NCBI): domain Eukaryota; kingdom Metazoa; phylum Chordata; class Mammalia; order Carnivora; family Felidae; genus Lynx; species Lynx canadensis. The sequence continues at coordinate 83,928,997 of NC_044311.2, read as the reverse complement.
AAACAAATTAGTAAATAATAAATACTTAGAGTAATGCTTGGCAAATGCTATATAGATTTAGTTATTGTTGTTGTTGCCCAAAGTAGATTAAGTGGTCAGTGAGTGGACACTTGAATGAACACCGTGGAAACAAAACTTTGACAATGTCGATTTGAGGACATAGAAAAAATGTAGATATTTTCTTTCTAAGTAGAAGAGGATAGGAAACCCTAGTAAGACATTGTAGAATGTGATTTATCTCAAAATATATAAAAGGCATTGCCTTACGGGGCACCTGGGTGGCTCAGTCAGTTAAGTGTCCAACTTCGGCTCAGGTCATGATCTCACAGTTCATGAGTTCAAGCACCGCATCAGGTTCTGTGCTAACAGCTCAGAGCCTGGAGCCTGCTTCCAATTCTGTGTCTCCCTCTCTCTCTCTCTGCCCCTCTCCTACTCACATATGAGCGCTCTTTCTCTCTCTCCCTGTTTCTCAAAAATAAGTAAACATAAAAAAAAATCAGACATTGCCTTGCATAAAACAGATCACAGATGCCCACTCTGTCTTGTTTGGACTGTACATAAAACTCAACTCATCACTAAACTGGCCGGAAAATTTAGCCAGAAATCAGTCATTCAATCCAGGACACTAAATCATTGAAACCAAGATTTTAACTCAGCTGATCTTATTTCTTTCTCTGCCCAAACTGATTGATTTAATTGGACCATAGAACCAGTTGAACAGGTATCTTCTATCTTCTAGGCTGCTTAAAGCAGCCCTTTTTTCTTTTCTCCTCCACCTCCTCCTCTTCCTAACAAGTAACTAACCTTTACTCTTCCCAGGGCCATCTGAAGCACAGCTTCTTAATGTTAAACTTTGAGTAGGGATTCTCTGCAGCTGATTGCTATAAGAAGTCTTAAGGATCCTTCTGCTATTGATTCTCAATATCTGTCTTACCCAGCTAATACTGTCAGCTTGGAGGCCAGAGCCTAGGATTTTGCATATAAAGCACAGCGAGGTTATTTGCAGTAAATTGGCCCATGAGGGCCCAGGGACATGGACATACCTGAGAGTGCTCTGGCTTGTGGCATGGCAGCTGCAAAGCAGTCCCCTCCATGTGCACTTGAGTGACTGCGTAGTGCATGGCCCAGTGCTCTTTGCACTGATATTTAATGGTCTGTCATGAATATCCAGGTTAACCATTGTAGATAACTCACTGACTGGTTTGAAAGAGCACTGGTATCTCCAGAATGCCTGGAAACTACTGAAAAAAATACATAAACAAGTAGAAGCAAATTTAAGGGAAAGGAAATACAAAAAGAGCTTTGCTACCGAAGAAGCATCCATTTTTTAGAATTGTTTCTAACGCAGATATGATCACGTCCTTCCCCTGATTAAACACTTCTCTACCACCTGCGAGATAAAGTGTAAATTCCCCAGCCCTTCACTTTGGCCTTGCTATTAGATCCCATTACAGCTTTCAGACTTCACCTCCCATTTCCAGCTCTCTTCCCCCGTCTCCTCCCCTGCCACCTCCAGTCCTACACCATATGTTCTAGGCTCCTTTGAACTACTTAAAATTCCCTGACCATGACAGATGTCATCTTGTCTCCATGTCCATTATGCCCTTTTACCTCCTGTTTCAATGGAAAAAGCTCCTCATATTTCAAGGCCCAGTTCGAATATTACCATTCTGAAAATGAACAGCATTTCCCTCTCTTTTCATTCCACTTTATCGGTAACTTTCTAGAACAATGCTTGTCATAGTGCTTCTCTCTCTTCTGTGGCCTCCTCAGTATTGAAACGGTTGATACTTTTGTGGCCTATTATTCACATTCCTGTCCCTAATGGCTGACTCAGGATTGCAGGTATCGGGTGGTTATATTTAATCATATGGGATTCATTGTTGCAGGAATGAAAAAGGGAACAAGCTCGCCATTGCTTTATTCTCTGTCTCCCTACGAGCACTTGGCACTTCGCACCTGGGAGTCATTTTGCTAATCACAAGTGCCAATTCACACTGCTCTGATACCATGTCCCTGTAAGACCTCAGATAGGAATGAAAGGAAGGTGTACCTTGCTAACTCCTCGAGGGCAAATGAAGGATGTTCTATGGCTGCTTCTAACACAAAATTATAATCTGATAAAAAAAACAGCTGCCCCGTCTCACCTGCTGTCACCTGTACTGCTTCAGAAGCCACTTGCAAACTCTGCTTTCTGACAACTCAGGAGCTGTGCAGCAGCCTCCCCGCTGATTTGCTTTCCGGCAGAGCTGAAAAGGCACTGGCTTGCAGTCAGAAGGCCTGAATTCTGGTCTTGACTCTGCAGCTTGAAATCCATATGACTTAATGTAGGCCACTTAGAGCTGAGTGTTTCCTCGTGTGCAAAACAAGGAAAATGATCCTTTCCCCAGCCCTACCGAACTTGCTGGATTCTTATGAAGCTCAGAGGCTGTAAAGAATTTGAAATCACTTTCCAAAATAGAAAATTCACCGGGGAGGATAGAGGGTAGTAATACAGCATTATTTATTCCTTAATCCTGGCTGTCTCAGGTTTTCTACAACTGTGTTTTCTTCCAGAAATTAAAATTAAATACAATGTCTAAAGTAGAGGAATCTCTTCAGGAAGATCAAATTAAATGCAATGCTTCAGACATAGTCTGTTTTCCAGATGAAAGACCAACCTCTACCACCAGTAACCGGGGACATTTCGAAGCTAGTCCCCAAAGTGTATTGACCAGTTGCTACCATTGGTACCATTTATAAGTGAGACCACATGTCTGGACTCTGTTTATCCACATGAGGATTACTGAGCATTGACTAAAGGCCAAATAGAAACCATGTTCTAGAAATGTCTGTGCACCTCTCAGAGATGTGAGTAACTAACCTGCATGGACACTTCTGTTTATATCCCTTGAGCAATGCAATGGCTCTATGTCAGACATAGAATAGGACACATAGTCTTATTCTGCTTAGATTAGGACTAGACATCTATTTTGACTCAAGTCATTAAAAGCCACATGGGTTAAATGACAAAGAAAGCTGTAGTAGAGAATAACAGTGGCTAACATACCTAGAGGGCTCACCCTATACTAGGCACAGTCCTCAGGGATTGTCCTACATTCTCTTCACCCACAACAGTACTTTGAGGCAAGTTCCCTTGATAGCCCTATTTTACAGTTGAGGAAAATTAACTCCCACATCTACCGAGCATAGACAGAGAATGCGAACCCAACTCTGCCTGACTCGACAGCCTGAGTGCTTGCTTAACTCTCAGTTGGGCCCTGGCCCGTGTGAGGTCTACCAGCAGCTAAAATTCCCAGAGGTTTATTGACAGAGTTATTTGGGTAAAAGAAACCTCAGCTGTACATTTATTCTGTATGGATGATTATCTATTTTTCAGATTGTCATACAGTGGTTAATTGCCTATCCAAAAACCTTTACTTCTTTCTCAGTAAAAGAATCCCACTCTTATTTGAACTGGAAATATGTCCATCTGAAACTTACATTTCCCAGCATCCCCTGATGCTATGTGTAGCTATGTAACTATGTTTTGAGCAATATGATGATAATGGAAGCATTACCCTATTATAATTTTGTGGTATTTCCAGAAAAGGGAGTTCACACCACTGGGAGGTGCACCTTTCTTTCATTTTGCTTTTTTTCTTTCTTTTATGTGTGTTTTGGACAAGGTTGGAGCTCCAGTAGTTGGACTGGATCACCAATGGCTTTGAGGATGAGAGCCATATGCAGAGAGAGAGAAGGTATCTGAGATCCTAATTATTTTTGGAGCATTCATGTCAACACTGGACAACCTCCTCCACCTTCTTTTGCATTAGAAAAAAAAAACAAATCCCAAGTGCTTAAGTAGATATTATTTTGGTTTTCCTCTCATAAGCAGCCAAAACTAATCCTGACTGACATAAAGATTACTTGAATTTTTTTTTTGGTTTCATCTCTGTTTCACAGACATGCCACTCTAAATTAGTGTCCCAACTACAGAAAGTTGTGTCATTAATTACATTCACTTTGTTTTATTTTTAATAAAACTCAGAAAAATAAATTTTAAGTAGAAAAAATGTTGAGTTTATTGATTAAAATGAAGATTTCAGAGTTTTTTTTCTAGCTTTAATTAAAATAAACTAGCCAAAAGCATTTGGATTTGAATTGAACAAAAAGAAAGGGAAGCAACCTTTTTTTTCGTCTTTATTGCTCTCCAAGATAGGCACATGGTGGGAGATTTGTGTTATTGTAATAAATTACCTGAATCACCCTTGCCGAGCCTGATTGTGTAGATTGATTACTGAAACCAAAATGTCCAACTGGAATTTGTCTGGGCTTGGAATAAATCAATACATTTCTAAAACCCCAGTATATTTCTTAAACACCTTCAACTTTTGTATGTTATAGAACATTGCAAAATATAGTTGACCTTTGAACTGCTTGGGTGCACATATATATGGAGTTTTTTTTATAAATATAGTACTATAAATGTATTTTGTCTTCTTTATGATTTTCTTACAACATTTTCTTTTCTCTGGTTTACTTTATTGTAAGAATATAGTATCTAATACATATAACATATAAAATATGCATTAATTGACTGCTTATGTTATCAGTCAACTTCTAGTCAACAGTGAGGCTATTAGTAGTTAAATTCTGAGGGCGTCAAAAGTTATATGCATGGGAGGTTGGTGGCCCTACCCCCTAATTGTTTAAGGATCAACCGTATATTCATTAAAAAGTGCTCTGAGAAGGTAGACTTCTGGTGTGACAACATGAGTAGCTATAGCGATACACTTCCCAGTGAAATTTGTAAACATTATTAAAAAACAAAAAAACTAAAGCTTCTGTAAGTGATTGTAAGGAAAAACAAGAAATGAAGAACTATCTATTCAAGAATATCTATGAAAATTCAGTAACAAAGGTGAGAGTCTGTGGTATTTGAATCACATTTAGGCAGATTGCTTCTTGCCACAAATTCCAATTCTGTTTTTAAATTTCTAAATTCTATTCACCTTTGGCCTATTTCATTTCCTTCCTTTGACTTGGATACAAGAATCTTAGAGCTTAATAAATGTAATGTTCAAATGTAGTAAGCCCCTTTGAGGTAAACTTCTGAGTATCATGACCAACTGTGGTAAGCAACTAAACAGTAACAACCATCATCCCCATCAGTACATCATCATTGTCACCTCCACCACCACTCATGTTCTTGATGCCTCATCTTTGCCTTCTTATATCTAGTACTTTCTGGTATTTTAATCTGAATTTATTTTTAGCTGCTCCATGGTATTTGTGTTTGCATATTCATCCATGTGAGTGCTTATGTTTATCTTTCTGTGTGTGTGTGTGTGAGTGTGTGTGTGTGTGTGTGTGTGTGTGTAAACTGAAAGCTTCCTAAATTCTTTAAAGAAGTAGTTAAATATGGTTAAATAACATCACTGTGGAATACTACAGAGGCCTGTGATTAATTACCAAAAGTTATAATAACTTTACTAAGGAGCTCACATGTGTTCTTACCCCTTATAGCTGTCAAGTGTAATAGCTGTAAATATCCCCCTTTCTGTTCCTTTTATTCCCAGATGATTGTGTTAGGTGTATCTATTAGGCCTTGGAGTGATTTCCCATTTCCTGTTAAAAGGAGAAAAGTAGATAAGAGGAAAGTTTATAGCCATACAGTCTTACCTCAAAAAAGCAAGAAAAAGGCTCAAAAACCTAATCTTACACTAAAAGGAGCTAGAAAAAGAAAACAAATGAAGCCTAAAGGCCAGCAGAAGGAAGGAAATAATAAAGATTGGAGCAGAAATAAATGATACAGAAACTAAATAAACAATAGAAGAAATCAGTGAAACTAGGAACTGGCTTTTTGAAAAAAATCTATAAAATTGATAAACCTTTAGCCAAACTTATCAAAAAAAAAAGCACTCAAATAAATAAAATCACAAATGAGAGGGGACAAACAACCAATACTAAAGAAATACAAACAAGTGTAAGAGAATATTATGAAAAACTATATGCCAACAAATTGGACACCCAGAAGAAATGGATAAATTCCTAGAGACATATAAACTACCAAAACTGAAACAGGAAGAAATAGAAAATTTGAAGAGACTGATAACCAGCAAAGGAACTGAAACAACATTAAAAAAAAAAAATCTCCCAACAAACAAAATTCCAGGGCCAGATGGATTCACAGGCAAATTCTACCAGACATTTAAAGAAGAGTTAATATCTATTCTTCTCCAGCTATTCCAAAAAAAAGAAAATAGAAAAGTAAAGAAAACTTCCAAATTCATTCTGTGAGGCCAGCATAAAGACCAGATGAAGACCACTAAAAGAGAGATGTATAGGCCAACATCCTTGATGAGCATAGATGCAAAAATCTTCAACAAAATACTAGCAAACTGGATCCAACGATACATTAAAAATATCATTTATCATGATCTCACGGGATTTATACCTGGGCTGCAAGAGTGGTTCAATATTTGCAATGAATGCGATACATCACATCAATAAGAGAAAGGATAAGAACCATATGATCATTTCAATACATGCAGAAAAAGCATTTGATAAAGTACAACATCCATTCACGATAAAAACCCTCAACAAAGTAGGTTTAGAGGGAACATACCTGAATATAATAAAGGCCATATATGAAAAACCCACAGCTCACATCATCATTAATGGGGAAAAACTGAGAGCTTTTCCCCTAAGGTAAGGAACAAGATGTTCCTCTCAACAAGTGCAACAAGATGTGCATTCTCACCACTTTTATTCAACATAGCACTGGAAGTTCTAGCCACAGCAATCAGACAACAAAAAGAAATAAAAGGCATCAAAATCAGTAAGGAAGAAGAAAAACTTTACTATTTACAGATGACTTGATACTATATATGGAAAACCCAAAAGACTCCACCAAAAAACTGCGAGAGATGATCAACAAATTCACTAAAGTCATGGGATGCAAAATCAATGTATAGAAATATGTTGCATGTTTATACACTGATAATGAAGCAGCAGAAAGAGAAATTAAGAAAACAATCCCATTTACAACGTGCCCAAAATAAGATACGTGGGAATAAACCTAACCAAAGAGATAAAAGATCTATACTCTAAAAACTATAAAACACTGATGAAATAAATTGAACATGGCACAAAGAAATGGAAAGACATTTAATGCTTATGGATTAGAAGAACAGATATTGTTAAAATGTGTATACTACCCAAAGCAATCTACACATTTAATGCAATCCCTATCAAAATGCCAACATCATTTTTTCACAGAACTAGAACAAACAATTCTAAAGTTTGTATGGAATCACAAAGACCCCAAATAGCCAAAGCAATCTTGAAAAAGAAAAGTGAAGTTGGAGGCATCACAATTCCAGACTTTAAGTTATATTACAAAGCTGTAGTAATCAAAAGAAGTTGATACTGGCAAAAAAAACAAAAACAAAAACAAAAAACAAAAAAAACATATATCAATGGAACAGAACAGAAAACTCAGAAATAAACCCACAACAATACAGTCAATTAATCTTCAAGAAAGCAGGGAAATGTATCCAATGGAAAAAGGCAATCTCTTTAACCAATGATGTAGGGAAAATTTGATGGCTAAATAGAAAAGAAAGAACCTGGACCACTTTCTTACACCAAAATAATTTCAAAATGGATCAAGGACCTAAATGTGAGACCTAAAACCATAAAAAATCCAAAAGAAAACACAAGAAGTAATTTCTTTGACATAGGCCATAGCAACTTCTTTCTAGATACATCTCCTGAGGCAAGGGGAACAAAAGCAAAAATGAACTATTTGGGACTACATCAAAATAAAAAACTTCTGCACAGTGAAGGAAACAATCAACAAAGCTAAAACACAATCTGCAGAATGAGAGAAGATATTTGCCAATGACACATCTGATAAAGACTTAGTATCCAAAATATATAAAGACTTATACAACTCCACACCAAAAAAACAAATCATCCAATTAAAAATGGACAGAAGACACGAATAGACATTTCTCTGCAGAAGACATAAAGATGGCCAACAGACACATGAAAAGATGCTCATCACTCATCATCAGGGAAATGCAAATCAAAACTACAATGAGATACCACCTCACATACCTATCAGTATGGCTAAAAGCAACAACACAAAGAACAACAGGTGTTGGTGAAGATGTGGAGGAAAAAGGAACCCTCATGCACTGTTGATGGCAATGCAAACTGACACAACCACTGTGAAAAACAGTATGGAATTTCCTCAAAAAGTTAAAAATAGAATTACTCTAGGCTGTAGCAATCGCACTACTAGGTATTTACACAAATAATACGAAAACACAAATTCAAAGGGATACATGCACCCCTAAGTTTATAGCAGTGTTATTTACAATAGCCAAGATATGGAAGGAGCCCAAGTGTCCATTGACTGGTGAATGGGTAAATTAGATGTGGTATGTATATACAGTGGAATATTACTCAGTCACAAAAAAGAGTGAAATCTTGCCATTTTCAACGACATAGATGGAACTTGAGAGTATAATGCTAAGTGAACAAGTATTCAGGGAGAGGAAAATACTATATGATTTCACTCATGTGAAATTTAATAAACAGAACAAGCAAAGGGAAGAGAAAGAAAAAGAGAGAGAGAGAAATCAAGAAACAGACTAACTACAGAGAACAAACTGATGGTAACCAGAGGGGAGGTGGGTAGAAAAATGAATGAAAATAGGTGATGGGGATTAAGGAGTGCACTTGCTGGAATGAGCCCAGGCAATGCATGGAAGTGTTCAATCACCATATTGTTCAAATGAAACTAATATAAAACTGTATGTTAACCAACTGGAATTAAAAAAAAAATAAGATAAAAAAGGAGAAAAGTAGACAATTAATTTGCCCCTTATTAGATATGTGAAATTTAGGTGAGTTAGGATTGTCCACTTTGGAATATGGCACCAAAGAGACCAGTCCTGGTCTACGTAAATTATCAAAGTACATATGCATGTGTATGTGCATGTGTATGTGTATGTGTATGTATATTCTGGGCCTTCCTTACCTAGTGGCTTTTATATATACATATATATATTTATTTATATAAATAAATGTATATAATAAGTATTTATATAAATAAATATATAAATTTATACATATGTTATATATAATATATATTAATATATAATATATTATATTAATATATATTATATTATATAATATAAATTATATTATAAATTATATAGATATATAATTATTTATATATTGTATATTTATATATTATATATAATATATATAATATATAAATATACATAATATATATTCCTTATATATATTATATATATTCCTTATATATATGTTCCATATATATATATATTCCTTATATATATGTTCCCTATATATATTCCATATATATATGTTCCCTATATATATTCCATATATATATGTTCCATGTATGTGTATATATATATATATATATATATATGCCACTAGTTAAAGAAGGCCTAGAATTTCTTAGGACAAAGGATAAAGGTTAAAACTGTTTTATTCTAGTCACCTGATAATAGTCCCTCCTTTCTTCCCCTTATTTTCCAAAACAAACAAATATAATGAATACTTTGATTCCCAAATAATTGAAAGTTACCATTAGATTAGTTTTTTTAAACAGGATCTTGTTGTACCTGAATACCAGTGAACCCCTAACTTAGGTATCTGAATATTTTCTATTTTCATAACTCAGTTAAGTATGACTAATTTCACATTGAACTAATCATTAAAGCAAAGCTCATTAAAATGGTGATGTAAAAAATGTTTTGTTTTGATTGCTTTTGAACAGTAGGAAAAATTAAATTTATTCATTAAATACTCAAAAGAGTAGGTGGTATGGACATTTTCATGAAGAAACTCAACCAACCTTAATACGCCAAAATAAATGCCTCTACTTAATAAATATCAGTATCTTTTATAGGAAGGTTAAAAAGGAAAGCATTCCGTTTTAAAGAGTAATGGATGTTGCATTTTACTAAACTAAAATAGTGTACTAATGAGTAATAATTGACACTATTATTCTGTTAGTTGTAACTGAAGAATAATAACAAAGAAGTACCTTACATAAAAAAAGTAGTTTTTACTTCTTTGATTCCCAAATAATAATATTTTTACTTTCAATTATATTGTAAGAAGAAATAGAGAAGACATTGTTCTATCCTATTTAGATTTAGAAATACGAAGCTAGAGGGGCACCTGAGTGGCTCAGTGGGTTGAGCGGCTGACTTCAGCTCAGGTCATGATCAGGAGGTTAGTGAATTTGAATCCCATGTAGGGAGGGCTCTGTGCTGACAGCTCAGAGCCTGGAGCCTGCTTCGGATTCTGTGTCTCCCTCTCTCTCTGACCCTCTGCCACTCGCGCTCTGTCTCTCTCTCTCTCTCTCAAAAATAAATAAATGTTAAAAAAAATTAAAGAAAGGAAGAGAAAAAAGAAATATGAACTAGAAGTCATGTACCTTTAACTTTAAAAGTTAAAGTGCTGTATGTACTATGAATCATCCAGGTGTTGTTTCATTATGATTTGCTACTTTTCTTGAACAAATCAATTAAATGTTTGGAACCCTGGATTTTTATTTGAAAGACTGAGACTAAACATGTTGAACAAACTCTCCGAATTGTTTTTAAAATGTTGTAGCAATTCTAAATGGCTTCTTTTTGAGTTCAAAGGAAAAATAATGTTTGTTTTTTTTTTAATTTGACCTTAACCACTTCTATGTCCTAGGGAAATTGCAGAATTTAACTGAGAGGAATAAATCACTTTTTCATATGGAAAACACATTAATGGATCTTTAGTTACAAAAGGAGGCCCCAGGCTAGACTTGGGACAAAAAGGCAGTAAATTACCCTGCATAATAAAGTAAAAGCAAGGGTTTTCCACTGGTGGTGGTAGAATAGGGTGGGGCTGGTACTGGAGGAAAGTAATCCCCTGATGAAAGGCACAGCTGAAGAATTTTAGAATGACAATGACCAATAGTCAAATTTAGGCAGGATTTATTCTAGCCAAACCTTCAATGGAAGTTGGTTATGGGGAGAATATTCCATTTGTTGTTCTTTGGGGAGCAAATGAGATGGGACTAGGTCATGTTTTGGGAACAAAGGAAGCCACAGAGGGCTGGAGAATATGGAAGGAAACATTTAAGGTATAGAAAATCGAATGGGAGCAAGAGTTTAGAGTGGTGGATAACAGACAAGCCCCAGGAATCCTTTGCAGGACTTCTTGCAATCACATGAGATTGTGCCAACTTTTTTTTTTTTTTTTTTTTTTGAAGGGATGAGGAGAAAATAATACTAATGAATACTAATGAATAACACTAATAATACTAGTGAATACTAATGAATAATACTAATGGATAGCAACAAGAGCTACAATGACTGAGTGCTTGAAATATGGCAGATACCCTTCTAAGTTCTTTTCAAATATAATCTGATTACATTCTTCAGCAACCCTGTGGAGATTGGTAATTATCCCCTTTTACAGAGGAATAAATTGTGCACATAGATGTATGGGGAGACAACTCTCCATGGGTCTCTCGTGTTCCTGTACATCTTGTGAACAGAGGAAGTGGCTGCCATTTTTCCAGACTTTTATTTTATTTTATTTTTTTTCAACGTTTATTTATTTTTGGGACAGAGAGAGACAGAGCATGAACGGGGGAGGGGCAGAGAGAGAGGGAGACACAGAATCAGAAACAGGCTCCAGGCTCTGAGCCATCAGCCCAGAGCCTGACGCGGGGCTCGAACTCCCAGACCGCGAGATCGTGACCTGGCTGAAGTCGGACGCTTAACCGACTGCGCCACCCAGGCGCCCCCAGACTGTCTTTTAAAGGACGTTTGTATAGCAAACAGGCTTGGAAAATAGGGATAGTGTCTCCCTCAAGTGCAAAGGCAGGTTTGTTTTCGCCCAGTTTAACATAGGTAACTCCCCTTTCAGGGCAAAGGCTAGGCAGGCTTATTGCCCCTTATAAAACATTTGGGTTTTCTACACTCAAGCTTGTTCTCCTGTAACAACCCATAGCACATGCAAGCATCTCTTATACTCTTTGCATCACCCCATAAGGACTGGGTCTCAGGACCTGGCACAAAAGCTGAGGCTCTGGCTACTGCTATTGCTGAGAGTAATGAAGTCCTTTGTCTCTGACTCATGAGTCTCATGTGTTCTACTAGAATCCAAGAAATGGTCCCAGGCTAACTTGTTAGCTTGCAAGTAGGTAAATTCTCAGGCTCCTCATAATTCTAATAAGAGATTAACAGCATATCCAAGGCCTCTCAGCTAAAAAGTAGGGGAGCCAGAAAGGGGTCCCGCCCAGGGAGTTCTATTCCCTAGTATGTGCTTTCTCCCACCATGCTGTAGTAAAGAAATGGCTGGCCCAAATGGCCAGAAGAGAGAAGGATACAACTCAAATATGTGTTATATAAGAGTTCATAAAATACATATGTATCCTTAATAAGTCAATCCAGCTTTGTATGTACAGGTTGCTTCCATTGTGATTATGGTCAAATTCAGAGTGAACAAGATGTATACAAAATCATTGGCACAATTGAAATGTCAGACAGAAATGCTCTCCATCCTGTTCTAATTCTTACAAACTTCCAATTCTCTACTTTCATAATTCTTCAAAGAGATAATTTAGAATACTGTACCTTGCATGAAGCCATTCTTATTCTTCTGTAAAAAATAATGTTACGTTTCTCTGAAGTGAGAGGAGAATTTTGCATTTCTTTCTAGAATCAATATGGCAGAGTGCTGAAGAGCAGGGGCTCTGGATCCAGACTGCCCTGATCCTAATCTTGGCTCTGCCACTTCTTAGCTATATAACCTTAGGCGATTCACTTAAGCCGGTCAGCCTCAGATTCTTCACCAGTAAAATGGTGATAATCTTGACAACAACTCACAATTACAGTCATGATAAAGTGAATACATCTCTGTGTTAGTACATCCCCAAAGTTTTGGAAGAAGAACACAGATTTTCTGTGAAGACACTTTGTCTTCTTTTTTTGGCTTTTGCCACCCATAATGTAAAGGCCCTGTGTTATGAAACCAAATGAGTTCATCTACTTAAAGCACTCTGAATGTTACCTGACACATCATTAAGTTCTCACAAAGTGTCTGCTATCATTATCTATCTCTTATGGATCTTTTTAATTCTCCCTGGCTTTACGGCTACTTTTGTGTGTTACTTGAGTGTCTTAGGCTCAACATCCGGTAAGTATCAAGGTAGTCTCATTTATTCTACCAAATGTCAATGACTCTGACCCTCTCCTTTGTTTTAGAAACATAACAGGAAAATCACAGTCAATTGCCCTCAAGGCTGTTGTCATGTTTCCATAATCAGGTCTTGATTAGAAATCATTCCCTTAACCAGCCTGAGCCTGATAGTTCTTCAGTGGTGTCACTTGGAGTTGGAACGCTGCTCCTACCAACACCACTGCCATCACATGGGACCTGGCAGAGATGGGAAACTACCATATCCAAGATGGTGGAATGGGAAGAGCTCAGCCATAGAGATCCCTGTTATCACTTTTAGGAAGGGAAAAGGACACTTTTCTGTGATTTTTGGGCATAGGAGAGACCCTTAACAAGTTGGCTTGCATGCCTCAGGTACTACAGACTTCAGGGAAGCAGTAACTCTTTCCCCTGTGCATATGTATAATGTTAGCAAAACTAGAATAAGATCAGTTCTGTTCACACCAACATAGTCCTCAGGAATGCCAGTCTCTTTGGACTCTGTTGCTAAGTCTGCTTTCCTGTGATACACTCTTTTTTCCTTTATGTTAAGTTTATTTTCCCCCCAATGGTGCATCTTGTTTCTCTACTATGCAGTGTCAGGCATATATTTCTGAACACAAATGGTAGATGGGGTTCAAGGTTTTTTCCCAAAGAAGCTATCAGCCTTTCTGTAAATCAGTGGATAATAAATGGGTACTTTTAGAAAAGCTGACATTAAAAAGACTCGCCATACCAAGTGTTGACAAGGATGTGGAGCAACTGGAACTCTCATACATTGCTGGTGAAAATGCAAAATGGCAGAGACATTCTGGAAAACGGTTTGGCAGTTTCTTAAACAAACATCCACCTACATTATGACCCAGTCATTCCACTTCTTCATATAAATGAAAGCGTATGTCCACATAAATAAAGACTTACACATGAATGGTCACAGTTTTATTTTTAATAGCCCCAAACTGGAAACTACCCAAATTTCTAACAACAGATGAATGCATAAACGAATTGTGGTAGATATAGATATAGATATAGATAGATATGCAGATATGTAGATATAGAATCATTGCATTGAATAATTATATAATATTACATATAATAATATAAATATACATATTCAGTAGAATGTTACTTAGTGATATTACTTAGTTGATACACACAACAATATAGGTGGATCTCAAAAAAAATTATGCTGAATGACAATAGCCAAAGAAAAAAAATAATCTGATGATTCCATTTTAAATGGAATCTATCTATAAAATCATAGAAAATGCACCTTAATCTATAGCTATACAGGAAGCAGTCAAGGTTTTCCTGGGTTTGGGGAATGGGGTCAAGGAGTGACAAGAGGGAGGGATTAAAAAAGGCATTAGCGAGTTTACGAAGTTATGAATATGTTCTTCCTCTTGAATATGGTGATGTTTTCATGGATGCCTACACATGTGAAAATGTATCAAATTGTTTCCTGTAAAAATATATAAAGCTATTTTTTAAAGGGATACATAGGGAAAACATGCCAGCTAACCTTTTCCTACAGAAACATCAGAGTTTTCTCTCCTCCTACAGAATCAAAACCATGTTTTAATATCCTTTACTTGATTCTTCTTAGCAGACCAGAAGCTAGCTCATTGAGGGGAGACATGGCCTTATTTGCTTTTGTGTTCCCTATAAACCTTAGCACAATATCTTGCAAACATCACAGGTATATACATATAAAATGAATGAAGAATGAAATAACTAGGTGAATAATTATCAACCTTAACAGTCTTCACACAACTGTCATTTATGTGTAGCTCTGTAATTACTATATCCCTCTCTCCATGATAAATTTCTTCTTTTGACAAGGCAATACTTCTCATTCCAGATTATCAGCCAACAAATCTTTGCTTGGGGAAGATCTGCAAGTATAAAGGATGCAATTCATAACAGAATTAAGGAGCACTCTTTGCTTCTCTTCAAACAGAGCACTGAGGTTGCCTCTTACGTGTCTTTTCAGCAGTGTTAAAATTTAGAATTGTAGTTAATACCTAATGGATTCAGTTGATAAAATGTCTACCAACATTCAGGAATCTGAATATGACTGGAAAAGTGTTTGTAAACAAGAGAAAGGCCCTGGACCAGGAGATGTGAGGTGGGGGTTCTAATCCTGAATCCCATACTTACTAGCTGTTTGAACCTGGATAGTTTCACCATTCTTGTGCTTAGTTTTCCAGTCCTACAAGAGGATGAAGTAAAATTGCTCATGGAGCTTTCCTATGCCAACATCCTGTGATTTTGTGAGCCAGGAAGGATCTATTTAGATTGGACCAAGGTTTCCATGAATTCTTTTGGGGAGGGGACAAAATGAGGTGGGCAGTTGAGGGATGATGTACATACAGGAGGAGAGGCTTAAATTTGTGAAAATTTTTCTCCTCTTAGAAAACTCTTGCACTGGGTGGGACATTCAGGGCCCAATTCTTTGTCACTGAACTGTCTACTTGCAGTCTACTTCTCGTATTGTAATATACCTCCCCCAGAGAACATGTAACTCTAGTTTTGTTTTCCATGTATTAGCTGTGGATAAATTGTGTAGTAAGAACTTTAAAATAGCATGGCAGTCTTGTTCGGAAGGAAGTATGAGCCATGCATTTGGCAACTTTTCTGTGCACGTTTCTGGTCCAGGGATACCAAGCAAAGCCCTGGCATATCTATGTTCAATCACTGTCAGAGACTGGAATTGCATTTTCTGCCCCTGATTCTACCTGGCAAGAGTCCTCTTTGTGCCGATGCCTGCTGGGATGCAGTCTCCAGAAGAGTGATTGATTGCCAGGTGCAGGCATGATTAAGCCAGCACAACTGTGGATCGCCCCATCCCCACAGTGGAAGAAGAACAGAATGCATTTTCCGTGAGGACACAGTGGATTTCTTTTGCTCTGTAGCTCATTGCATAAATACACTGGAGTTGAAAATAAATAACAGTCTATGTATATACTGAGTAAACCGGATTCCTTCACGGAAGCAGAAAATGGGGAAAATAGATCAGTTACTATTAGGACTCAGAGTCAAATCCCAATTGTAAGAAATTAAAGCATGATGCTCACTTAAAAAGAGTGCTTTACTAGTGGTGTCTTTCCTATGCTGTGCTTAGTTGCCCAAATAAATGTGATGTGTTGATCTCGGTTTATCTCAAACTTTTGTTCTTGCCTTAAAATGTACTTGTGTTTGGGGAAGAAAATAAAAATAAAAGCAAAGCCATCTCTGCAAGTTTTGAAAAATATTCTAAATATTTGGTGAAAACTTGAAGAAGGAAAAAAGTAGGATTGAATGGGACACATGGAGCAAAACTTGCTAAAATTTTCTTGACCCATCTGTTCCTCAAAGTTCCACTTGCCTTCTTCCCAAGGGAGACAATTCAAAGTCCCATCTTACCATCTCCAAGGTCAGGATCCCTTAGTGATATGTGGTGCTCTCCAGCCATTCTGGATATGGCACCTTGTGGTTGGGTGACGAATTCCTACCACCATATAGGCTTGGACAGGAAGGCCTGGGCAGGACATCCTAATACAAGTTCCCCTTTGGGATAAAGAAATATGGCCGACTCCAGAGGCAGTGGTCTGTGGCCAGGATGAGATACTGATTGAATGGGTCTTATAAAGAACTCTTGTTCTCTCGTGGAGGAAATTCTTAATAAACCTTGGACCTGCTTTCTGGGAAGAACTCCCTAACATATTGTTTTCCAAGACCCTGGCTTTGCTGTCTGGAAAGTTGGAGGCTCAAAGAGTTCTAGCCAAAGAGTTTTTAAAGCTAGGCTTATCATTTCTCTCTCTCTCTCTTTTTTGTGATGTTTAGTTGTTTATTTTGAGAGGGAGTGTGTGTGCAACTGAACAGGGGAGGGGCAGATAAAGAGGGAGAGAGAGAATCCCAAGCAGGTTCCATGCTGTCAGCAAGGAGTCTGATGTGGGGCTCGATCTCATGAACCCATAAGATCATGACCTGAGCCAAAATCAAGAGTCAAACGCTCAACTGACTGAGCCAGACAGGTGCCCAGGTGCCTCTGGGGTTATTTCTTTTTAGCAAAGCATTTTCCTCACAAACAATAAGTTTCTTTTTGATCTGTTTGTTGCCTGTCAATTCTATATGCTAAGGACCAAACCCAAATTCTTCCTTCCAGTTGGCTGTGTTTCTTTACTTCCTAAGAATGTTGCTGAATTTGTTCAAGTTAGAATAGCATTCTAAAACAATAGGCATTGGCAAGAAAGGAACATCTTTAATATGATCTGTGCTACAGGACTGAAATTCTTCATTTGATTAGCCAGAATTTTTATAGAATTTCTTCACTAAAAGCCTTTTTATTTCTTCCTGTTTTTTTTTATTTATTTATTTTAAGAGAGAGAGTGTGCAAATGGGGTGAGGGGTATAGTGAGAGAGAGAGAGAGAGATGGAGAGAGAGAGAATCCCAGACAGACTCTGTGCACTGTCAACGCAGAGACCAATGCGGGGCTCGATCTCACAAACCATGAGATCACAACCTCAGCTGAAATCAAGAGTCAGATGCTTAACCAACTGGGCCACCCAAATGCCCCCATATTTCTTGCTGTTTAAAGTCCAGAAGCAGTGGGCTTTTCAGACCCAAACTTCTAGATTCCTATCACTGTTATTTGTACTTTCAACCCAGCCAATCCTTGCATGTTTATGTCTTCTTTATAATACCTTGCTAAATGCACTAACACATACAATGCATGTGCAGACATTCTGGCTTTTTCTAACCTGCGGATTTAGAAGACTCTTGTTCTGGCTTCCAAGTTACTGAAGGCGACAATATTACCAAAGTTTCATCGTTGTGTAACATGTGTTTTTGTCTTTCTAGCCTCTGCTGTTTCCTCCCCTGCAGATGTTTTTTTTTTTTTTTAATTTTTTTTTTCAACGTTTTTATTTATTTTTGGGACAGACAGAGACAGAGCATGAACGGGGGAGGGGCAGAGAGAGAGGGAGACACAGAATCGGAAACAGGCTCCAGGCTCCGAGCCATCAGCCCAGAGCCTGACGCGGGGCTCGAACTCACAGACCGTGAGATCGTGACCTGGCTGAAGTCGGATGCTTAACCGACTGCGCCACCCAGGCGCCCCTCCCCTGCAGATGTTTGACCACTAAGTCAAATCTAAATATTTTAGGCCTTTGTTATGGCAAAGTCCCACTTCTAGAATCAATTTCTAGTTAGTGATAGAGAAATAATTCAACCTGCCAACAACAGACCCTTTTATACCAATATAGAATAGAGGGGGAAAACATAATTTATTACCTAGGAACCATGGATAGATTTATATGCACACATGGTAGAGAAAAGTGACCACCAAATATGGACAGCACTTAAATTATACAGTAAAGTGGTAGAAAGAGAACTTAAGACTTATTTTATCTCCTTGAGAGACAAGGGGGCTGAAGCTTGTGACAGTCTCTGTTCATCTTGTGTGAGGCCTCTGAGCTAATTCTGAAGGTACGGTTTTACATAAGTAGAGGTTATTTGGCTCCTGATCTTAGAAATATCTCTATAGTATAAAATCTGGAGACTGGGCTTAATCCCTAGTGAGATTTATCTTTATTCCAAAGGTTAGAGCAAAAACTCAGATTATCATGTCTCTGAGGAAATACTAAGAAAAGAGAGAAAGAGGGAAATGGTTTCTCTGCCCTTTATAAATGGAGAAAATAATTTTCATTTACCCTTACATCAGTTAGGGTCATGATAATAAATGGACCTAATGTAAACAGTGGCTCTAAAACAGTGGACGTTTGTTTCTGGTTCACATAATAGTCCAGAGTAGGTGCTCCTGTTCTGCAGATCAGC
This sequence comes from Lynx canadensis, assembly GCF_007474595.2. Classification (NCBI taxonomy): domain Eukaryota; kingdom Metazoa; phylum Chordata; class Mammalia; order Carnivora; family Felidae; genus Lynx; species Lynx canadensis. The sequence continues at coordinate 83,909,940 of NC_044311.2, read as the reverse complement.
TGTCCTCCACACAATCATACAAGGACCCATGCTGACAATGCATTCGCCATCTGCAAGTTATGGTTTACAGGATGACCCTGGGGGGTGCCATCCCAATTAGCCATAAAATGGGAAAATAACATGGAGGAAACACTCCTGTTTCTTAAAAGCCTTTGCCTAGAAACAAGACCAATTTCTTGTGCTCACGTTCCATTGATTCAGTCATATGGGCACGTACCTACAACAGTCTGAAAAATGTGGCCACACTCTGCCCGGGAATATTAATTGCTAGAGGAAATTAATTTGGTAAACAGTTATCCACCTGTACCAGAGATTAGACAAAGCACGATGAAATAATAGAAGCTGTTGATAAATTCATTGAAAGGCAGTGCATTTTTAAAGTGTCCAATCAGTGGTGCAACCCCCCAACCCACCTGGCTCACTCCTCCTAGGGTCACAACCTGGTCCCTGTGCTGGTAGCATTATCTCAAGGGACTCTTTTGTGCTCTGCTCCTCTGCTTATTTGGAGGAAGTCCATCTTGGTCTGGATAAACATGGTGCTGAGGGGGTCACTCAAGAGTGCTTTGTCCCACCTGCCCCGAAAGGGTCTGTTCTAAATAAATGGTCTAAGGTCAGAGTTCTCGAGTGCTTAGATCCCTCTGGCCAAGCCTCCTTCTACTTTAATTACCAGCCTCAGTCCATGATCAGGCATTTTATTTCTCTGCCACCCTTTTAGTAGACTTCGTACGTTTGAAAATGCCCACTGCTGGTCTCCAGGCATTCATTTCGTTCTAATGTAAGGGCACTGAGAGCAAGAGCCTTGACTGTCTTGCCCATGGTAGAGATTTCTCCGTCCCCACTATGGAGGCATTTTGGTTTAGAGATATGTACGGTCCCCAATCTATTCTACCAGTTTCCCATAACTTCCCCCTTTCTCACTTATATTAACTGTATGTCTTTATTCTCCGTATTTTGGTATTTTGTGACATCTGGGACCTTGCTGATCCTCAAGGGACTGCTGTTCCCAGGGTTAGCCAATTCCCTCTCACACCCATAACTTCAAATGCAAACCAACCAACCCAGAGCTCATATCCCCCACCTCCTCCTTTATTGAGCTCTCTCACTCCTGGCCACTGCCCATCTGCCCTAATTACCCAAGGTCCAGGGAATTAGACTTCTCTAGAAAGAGAACCAAAGGATGTATGTGTGTATTAGAGAGGGGGGGGAGAGACTTGTTTTATTTTAAGGTATTGCCTCATTTGATTATGGAGGCTTGGTAGTCCAAATCTGTAGGCCAAGCTGGCAAGCTGAACCCTTAAGGACGAGCTGCAGTTTGAGTCCAAAAGCAGTGTGTGGGCAAATTCCTTATTATTCGGGGGGGGGGGGGGCAATCTTTCAAGCCTTCAACTGGATAGATGAGGTCCACCCACATTACGGAGAAAAATTTGCTATACTCAAGATCCAGTGATGTAAAAGTTAATCTCACCAAAAAAGAAAGAAGGAAGGAAGGAAAGGAAAGAGGGAAAAAAACCCTCCATAAGAAACATCCAGAATAATGTCTGATCAACTATTTAGGCACAAAGACTCAGCCAAGTTGACACATGAAATTAACTATCATATCCAGGTAACTAAAAATCCCCTAAATCCCAGAGCTCACTGAAATTCAAACTAGCCAAGCCTAAGCCTGCTGACCCTCATTCACCTGTTTCTTCTTACAGAAATCACACTAAAATCTCTTGTCTGCATTTTTCCTTCACTCCCTCTGCCTCTTGACTGACCCTGATGCTTCTCCATGTGGTCCTCCTGCATGACATCCTAACCATTCTGTGCTAGGGATTTAAGAATACAATAAATCTCCTCTTTCGTGTTTCCATGTGTGTGTTTCTTACCATATCTGATTAAAACAAATCCCAAGTGTCCCTAAAATATCCCTAAATGAGATGCTCTGGTATTTTTCCTACAGTGAAAGTTTTGTTCCTCGAAAACCATTTCAGATCTGGAATCAAAAATCCTTGTCATTTCTATCACAGGTTAACACCTTTTACCCCTTTCCCTGATGTGCTAGTTCTTGCCCTTGAGACTCATATTTTTAACTAACAATCCAGTGGTATGTGATACCCCAAATATGAGGGCAAAACCATCCACTTTGTGCTTCTCTTTCTCTAAGAAGAGTTACCCTCTGAGGCCTAACCATACTCCTATTCGATCTTGAAGCCATATTGAACCCTCGATCCCCTGCACCTTTCAAATGTAATCAACCGGCTCTTTCGATGGCCTAGCTTTTCTATAAGAAAGAACTTTGTGGAGATGATATTCAGACTTGATCCTCACCCCAAAGTTTATGTTTTAAAAATTCCATTGGGTTGGCAAGGCAGTGTTGGTCATACATTCGAACCTGAATAATTGACCTTCATCAATTCTCTGTATCTCTTTATCCCTTTACAACAACTGAGGATACCTGCTGTTGTCCTTCCACAGTATCTACCCATGTATTTATCCAGTTTATAAACTGACTTATGTCTTGATCATTCCTTTCCCACCCCAATCCACCACCTTGCTATCTCTTGGTATGGAAGCTCTTCTGGTTTTCTACTATCCATTTCCACCCCCATAGCGATTGTCTGCTTTTTTAATGCCCTACTACATGCCCTAGGAAGCTCTGGCTTCATAATCTAAGCTCCTCCACAGATGGGCATCGTTGGTGTACTGGTTGGCACTTGCTGGAGAGAAAAAAGTTTGGATACTTCTTCCCTCAGCCCTCCTGCTTCACTAAAGCATTACTTACTGTTGTTTTATGTCTCCCAAACTCTACTTTCTAGAGGTCAGTCCCTCTCCTGGGGTCCCAGTTCTCATGGGGTTTCAGTGAAAGTAATTACTCCCTGTATCTGTCAACTCTGGAGAGGATGGCAGTGGTGGTGGTGGTAATGGATTGCCATCGTTGCTGGTCTCCAGGTGCCTCACTTGATTTTTTCCTTAACTTGGCCCATATGTCTGGAAGTACCTTCATTAAAGTCTCTTCATTGGAAATATCAGAGTGAATTATGCTCCCTGACTCAAACAAGACTCTTATAACCTGCAACATTGTGGCAACATTGTGACAAGCCTGGTGAGAAAGAGAAAAACAGAATTGTGCCCACCTCTGACAACACACAATCCAGAGCAAACCCACATTTCCTTAAACTCTTTCCAAGATTGCCTAACCAAAGCCCAAATCCTATGAGTTCTCTCTGACACCCTCTTACTGAGACATCCCACAGTTCCTCATGGTGGGCAGCCCTCCTCACTTCAAGTGATAAACCCAACTTGTTCAACTACATTTAGGCTTCTGGTGGTCTTTGACTATAGGGCATTGACCATGGAAATCACCTATCCTAAGCAGTCCATGTTCTTTGATTCAAATTCTCCATTGTCTTTGTTCAAAGCAAACCTGTTATACAGAAACCCCATTACAAAAACTCTCAAACTGGAAGATGACTGAGACTGCCACACCTAGAGAAATTATTTTTTTCTAGAATACTCTGTAGTCATCTAGCCCATGACAGTTCTAAAAAGCAAGACTATCCAAAGTAGACAACCACTGTACATATGTATTGCAGTATTTGATGTAAACGCATAGCCGCTAAAGGCAACTCCAGAGGATGGGGTACAGGAGAGACTGGCAATAAGAGATATCCCCACCTAGAAGCTGTGACACTGTACTAACCAGTCAGGCCATCAAAATCCATTAAAGGCTATAAATATGATCTTGAGTTCTTTTGGTAGCTTGTTATCAGCGTGCTTCAGAAACACACAAGTATTTGAAATAGTTTCTCTTGGGTCAGAGATGGAATGGGAGGCCTGAAGACCTGCATTTCTCCTCATCTCAAACATCCTAGGACCCTGTCGAAAAGATACATTTCAGATACTCTGCTTCCTAATGGCCAAGAAACCTTCCTAATAATGTTCAATGCTCTCATCAACGTGGCATATTTTGTAGGTATTAAACCCTATCCTTACCCATCTATATCAAAAAGACATATCAAAACGATCTATGTTCACAGACTGCCTAGCTATCTGATCTCCGACACTGTCCCTCAGTTTAAATTCTTGGTTTGGAAAGTGTCCTTCATGCTTAGACTTGTGCATTCATACTAACCTGTCCATCGCATACCTCTCCTAGGCTAACAACAACTTGGAATGGTCAATAGCTCCCTAGAACATTGCAGATAATGGGATGGGCCAATCAACCAGACCGTGCATGCTTGGCCTCCTCTAGACAGACTACCTGTTTTGAAACTAAGTACTGATTCTGCCCCCAAACTCCCTATGCCCAGAACGACCACCTCTTCAGTAGCTATTTCCTAGAGTAGCCTGAGAGTCTTAAGAGGATGTAAAAGATAGTCTCCTTTGCACAACAGAACAGGGAATGTGTCAGGAAAGAATCTAGGATGGGAGATGGTACACAAGAAGCCCTTGGACCTGTTAAATCTTGGAGGCCTGTGACCTTGAGTCTTTCGAGGTCAACCTTATGTTTTTACAGTTTGCAACTCTAACCACCCTCTCTTATTATTTTTGTCCACCCATTCTTACCACTTTCTGGTCCATTTGCTTAGTCAAGCCTCTGTTCTGTACATCTCCTAGATTCCAGAATCTAATATGAGTGACCTGAATATGTTGTCAAAGATCCTCTGGACTCTTGCCAAAATCATGTTCAGCCTCAGAAATTAGACATGAGAATGTATGGGATGGGATATGTGATCTGAAATTTGGTACCTCCCATCCCCGATGACTGGGATGAGTCTGAAAGATGCTTCTGGGAATGAGAGCATCTCCCTCATACCTGACTATAAAAAAGAGCCCTAAGATAAGCCCTAAGACAGACACATCAGATCTAAGGAGACAACAATATGTTTCCAGTAAGGACCCTGAACTGCTTCCCGCTTTTATTTTAGGCCACAGCCTCCAATTCCAGGTTTAGATGCTGATTCTGGTTCCCAAGCAGTGATATATTTGGCCTATTCTATCTTACTGATTTCAGCCTTCCGACGGAAGGTTATGTCTCCCTCCAACCTCTGCGTCTCAGGGGAGAGGTTCTCTCAGTCCTATCACAGGGAGACTCAGCCCTAGGAAGTGCTAGATGTACTTGATACTTTGAGGACTCCTGCTTAATAACTTCCTTCGCTCTTCTCCCTCTCTCATAACTTCTCCCTCTCATAATCTCTTCTTAAGACCCATCCAACCATCCACCCACTTAGCCAATCGCCCATTCAAAATTTTTAAGAATTACTATGCGCCAAAGACTGCTAGACTCTTGGAATAAGACAGGGTCTACATCATCAAGTCTACAATATAGTGGTGGAGAACAACTTCTAAAAAAAGAAAATCACATAAAATGTGGTGTATGCTATAATAAGAAGTAGAAACAGCATGTTGTGAAAGCGGGCTGGCAACTAGCCGCCTTGCTTCCCATCTCCTTCATTGCTGTGACTCCTCTGATCCTGTACATCATTCTCCCCCAACACAGCTCCTGAGCCTGCTGTGTGCATCACCACCGACAGGCCTCCTTTTATCCACCCATCTACTCCCTCTTTTCCTTGCATACCAAGTGAGACCCCACAAGAGATCTATTAAAATGTGTCAGTCATTCCATGGGAAGGGCTTTAAAACAGATTTTGAAAGGCTGACTCTCAGGATGGAAAAATGTGTGTCAGGATAATGAGTTGTCTGTGTACATATACTATCTATTATAGAAAAGCGGATGAAGTGAAATACCAGCTGTAATTGCTCTCTTTAGGGAATGACATGGGAGGTGGGACAAAGTAACATTACTACTCTATTGACCCAGCACCATGAGTTTAAAAATGTTTCTGTGAGAATACCAAAACTGGATACATGCTACACTCCCACACACATATAAAAAAGACTTGAACTGAGGTGCTAGAGACAGTAACAAAAAGCAAAGACGTGTACCTGCCTAATGAGAGCCATAGAAAGTGAACGTTCAGGCATGTGTCAGTGCCCCCGGCCAAACCAGGCAGGGTCAAGACCCTTCACCTTGGAGTGTCTTAGTGCTTGGTGGCTGCTCAAACCTCCCTCACAGAGACTGAGCCAGGCTGCCTGGGAGTGCTTATCAGAAGTTCTTTTTATTTGTTTGATCATTTATCCACTCAACAAATATTCATAAAGGGCTCCTGTGTGCCAGGCATGCTGTTGGGCTGGCAATGCAGGTGTGAACTTGAAAGGCATGATCTGTGCCCTCCTGGAGCTTGTATCCTGGGAGCTACTCAGGATAGCTGGACATAGGCGGAGGTACAAGGAACAGGAGGTAATTATAGCAGCTCTAACATTTAACTGTGGTGTGCCAGGTGCTAAGTGCCTTCCTTCTATTCATTAATTTAATACTCATCACCACCCCATAGTGAAGGTTATTATCCTCCCCTCTTTGATTTTTATTAAATGTATGATCCTTATCTTACAGCGGAAGAAGCTGAAGTTCAAAGGAATTAAGCAACTTGTCCCAGATGATGTGGTTAGGAAGTGGCTATCTCGCCACGTCTGTGTGCTGAGCCACTGTTCTCTATAAAAGTTGCACAACTAGAAAGCTGCACCCCATCGCCCAGCAAAAGGAAAGGGCATCTCTTCTTCCCCTTCTAAGGCTAAGTAAGAGGTCGGCAAGTCAGGAGTAGAAGGAAGAGTGGGAAGTCCCACTTAAGGCCTATGACTAGTTAACCGGGACAATACTTAAAAATGGGCATCTGCCTCACAGTTTCCTTCCCTAACCCATCTCATATTCCGTTTTCCACTCTGTCCCTCATCTTTCTTGCTTTGTTATTTTTTTAACGTTTATTTATTTTTAAGAGAGAGAACATGAGCAGGGAAGGGCAGAAAGAGAGGGGGACAGGGGATACGAAACAGGCTCTGTGCTGCCATCAGCCAGCCGATTCCAGGCTCGAACTTAGGAACCATGAGATCATGACCTGGGCCAAAGTTGGACGCTCAACTGACTAAGCCACCCAAGTACCCCCATATTCCTTGCTTTAGACTCCTTTCCTCTTTATGGATTTGCTTTGCCTTCAGGCCTACACCTAGTGCTGTATTTCCACCTAAGAGCCCCAGTTTCCCATCAGGACCTCCTTCTATTACTGCTTTCCATAGCTCCAGGTAAATACATTGCCTAAGGTAGTACAACCCCAGGGACCACATCCCGCAACTCTTCAGGTTCACCTGGCCCTTGGGTAGGACAAGAGCACAAAGCATCCCATGGGTGTCCATATACAATGGTCCTATAGATAGATACGCTCTCCGACGCATTTGAAGCTCCAGGTAAAACAAAACCTTTGATCTTCGGTTCTTCCCTCCTGCTATAATCGAAATCAATAATGCGATGGAAGGTAATGTAGAGCTGTGTCAGGGAATCTTTTTGGATTTTGTGTTGAGCCTGGCTTATGGAGAAGTAACACAGCAACTGGCTTTTTCTTTTTCTGCCTTTGTTAGCAACCCAAATCAGAATGACTTAATTTGTTTCTCCTGGTTTCATTTAGAGATTCGAAATCTTTTTGTTCTGGTTCTCTGCAAAATTTCATTGTATCTCTGGTGAGAATGTCTCTCTCCGTCTTATAATCTTCTACCATCCATAAGAAGCTAACATGGAATAAAGTTCCAGGAGAAAAGCCATCACCTTTGTCACTCAACCAGAACTATAACGTGAGTCTTTGACAGATGACAAATTGATTGTGATTAGGGGAGTTATTTAAGCCCTGAAGGCCAAACTTGAAGGGTAAGAATTTTTTGGTTCCCAGGTCCAAAGCTAAAAGAAACCCATCAATTGCTTGACAGTCATATTTTCTATTGTTTTTCAGAACACATCTCTTCTTCTCCCAGCCCAGAGAGGCAATGCTTTACAGAAATGGCATTCTTACCACTTTTTGGTTAATGGGGTGCTCTTCCACAAGATCTGTAGAATGCAGGAACTGAGCCAGAAGGAAACTGAAATCACTCAGTCCGAAGAACTCATTGTCCCATTGGAGAAACCAGGGTCCAGAGAAGGGAGCTGCTGGACAGAGATTAATGAAAGAGCCAAATGGCACCCTACGCCTGGAGTCTCACCGAGTCAATTGTCTTCCCTTCTGTTGCTTCTCTGCTGTTTCTGTATAATTCTTAGACATGTGGTGGTGGGCAGTTGCCCCCAACCAGCTGCACCCAGAGCTTTGTGTGAGTGTGTTGAAGGAGGAGGACTGCTCGCGAGAAACACTTAAAATAATTGAATTATTAATGGTAAAGACGAGATCTGGCAGCTGCTGCTGCTACTGACGGCCAATCATTCTTGCATCTTTAGTGACATCTCATTTATCAAACAGCATGATAGGATGATAACTTCGCAGAATGAAAAATGCTGACTTTATTTTACCATGTCTAAAAAAAATTATCCGCCTTTATCTTTTGGGGGGGAAAAAGTCAAAATGAAATACATGTTTTCATAATGTACAGTTTCACTTCTCCCTTTAAAATTCTTTTCATGACACATAAAATATGGGAGGGCCCACCTGCAAACTCACCACTGGGAACCTACGTGTATGTATACATACATATCCACGTATTTTTTGAGGACTTTCCGAAATAATTTTGGATGGAAGGGTATTAGGAGAGGAAGGAGAAGCTAAGCTTATTTGCCATCTAAAATTAATTTAAAAGATAGTTGTAACCAATGATTGCTTTTTAGTTAAGCATATACATTTTTGATAAAATTAATAAATAGCAACTGCAGAGCAGCATTACCCAAAAGTGGTCCATTGTCTAGTAATCCCATAAGACAATCTGTTAAAAATGGATTCTGTGGTCAAACGAATTTGAAAAATGCAAATAATATAGTCCCTTGAAAATTTACAATCCGTATTAGCTTTTTATGGTTCTGAGATGTCCTGCTGTCAAGACAAATGCATTCCCAAGCTATTTTAACACTGAGTCTTTTTAATTTTTCATGAAACATATTTTGGAAAACAATGTCATACGTAATACTTTCTAAAAAAATCAAGAACAAATACTGAAAAAAATATGCATACATTTCAAACAACGGAGGTAAAGGCAAGAAAACTAGCCTTTGTTACTGATACTGACAGTCCTAGACTCCTACTTTCGATAGATACAAAAGTGAGTATAATATAGGAAGTATAACTGTTTTCAGACATAGGACAACAGGCATCTAGGAGTATGACACCTAAGAGAAGAAAAATGCTTTAAGTGAGTCCATGGCCAGCTGTCCTTTAGGCTGGGACCCTGTTTGGACAGAGTGCAGGGAGGGGAGCCCAAACAGAGCAGTTTCACTCAGCTGAGGAGTAGAGACTGAACTTGGTGGTAGGCACGTTGGACTGTGGGAGAGGGTGTCAGAAGGAAGGAGTTGCACAGAGAAGGACCTCCAGAAATCTACCTAGTGGCCGGTCCTCTTGGCCAAATCCAACACTTATGCACCAGGGAGTTCAGTGCCACCCCAGAAGAAAAGAGGTATGGGGTGGCTATGAGCTCCTGGAAGGTTTTGGATTTCCCACAGTGCTGGGAGACTAGAGCCCCACCATTCTGAGGAGACCCTGCTGCAGGCTGTGAGCTCTCCCTTGAGAGCCAGTCAGACTCTCATTCTCCACTAAGGGCTGCACTAAATCCCACCTAATAAAGCTTAAAAAACAGCCTCCAAAGGATCCAGCTGATCTGCCACTCAGTCACTTCCATAACAAAATTCAACACTCCTTCCAGAAAGAAAAATACCAGACTCTTAAAAATGAAGCATTTCCAATGTCCAGCATATAATATATATCTTTCTCTTCTCTCTCTCTCCATATATATATATATATATATATATATTTTTTTTTTAAACCAAAAGATGTGACCCATAACAGGAGGTGGTGGGTGTGGAGGGGAACAATGGGAACAGACCCAGAGATGACCAAGGTGCTGGAATTAGCAAATGAGTGCTTCAAGTGGCTATAAAACAGGGGCGCCTGGGTGGCTCAGTCAGTTAAGTGTTCAACTTTGGCTCAGGTCATGATCTCGTAGTTTGTGAGTTTGAGCCCTGCGTTGGGCTCTGTGCTGAGAGCTCGGAGCCTGGAGCCTGCTTCGGATTCTGTGTCTCCTCCTCTCTCTGCCCCTCTCCTGCTCATGCTCTGTCTCTCTCTGTCTCTCAATAATAAATAAACGTTAAAAAATTTTTAAAGAAAAAACTGCTATAGAACATACATATGTTTATAGATATAAAGGAAGATGGACACGATAAGTGAACAAATGGAAAAAACTGAAAAATATAATACTTGACATAAAACCAAGAAATCTCCAATAAGCACGCAAATATATATTATTCCTTTCAAAAAATACTTTAAAAACATCTAGTGATCAATTACTTTCTATAAGAAAGTTTACAGCTTCATGTTTAGGTTTTGTCCTTGCATTTTGCAGATTCTGACGATTTGAAAGAACCCCTAGAGCAGTGAAAAAATCCTGTAAGTGTGACTGGAAAAGACATAGAAATTATACACAGATACAAAAATTAGAACTTGGCTGTTAACGGCAAGTTATAAATGATTCATTAGCTGGTTCAACTATGGGAAGTCAAAAAGAATAGTTTCCTTAGTGAGAAGCAATGAGAGAAAATATTTCAAAACTAAAATATGAAGCAAGCGCAAGTCATAAAGATGGTCACCCACATAAAAGGAGTTTTATATAATTTTGTCTTCAATCAAAACCAGTTCTTCACATTTCCAGGAGACGTTTGTCTCTCTAGATTTAATCTTTCCGTATTACACCGCAGGTCAGTATGGTGAAGCTCCAACTTTCATGGACTAGCTTCTATCAGAAATCTTGTAAGGTCATCTAAATCTTGGGTCAGGAAGGTCAAACAGGTATTGCTAAATGGTGTGTGTGTGTGTCTATGGGTGTCTGTAGAGCAATTGTATCATTAGCCTGTGGATTCTCCTCGCAGGAAGAAGTCCTATCTTTATTCTTTTTTTAAATTTCTTGAAGTTTTTATTTATTTATTTTGAGAGAGAGAGAGAAAAGGAGGGGAGGGGCAGCGAGAGACATGGGGAGAGAGACAATCCCAAGCACAGTCTGCATTGCCAGGACAGAGACCGATGTGGGGCTCAAACTCATGAACCATGAGATCGTGACTGGAGCAGAAGTCAAGAGTTGGACACTTAACCAACTGAGCCACTCAGACGCCCCTCTATCTTTATTCTTGAACAGAGACAGACACAACAAGTTGGGGGGGGGGTTGGGGAGAGCCGTGGTCCATCCTGAAAGGGGTACTATCTTCCCATTAACATGGTTTACCATCATTAGTGCATGGTAATAATAAAAAATGACTTCTGGTTGGTTTGAATATTGTCTTAAAATCTTCCACTGCCCAACCTCTGCACCTACACCACATACATACATCATATACCATTCCCTGAATATTTTGCTTATTACTTTCATAGGCCATCCTCAATTTAATCAGACATCTGAGAGTCAATTTGCAGTAGTCCTCTTATACTCTTAGCTCTAGAGCAGACTTCAGTAAGGGTCTGACTCTACCCAGGGGCTTTAATCTGTATTATAGAGCCCTATTTTTAATCATTCTCAATAGACAAAGTGTTATGCATAGACGTGAAGGATGATTTTGTAGAAAAAAGTGGTAAATTTAATAATGTTATATTATTATGGCAAATAAATCATTTTAAAATCCATTTCATTTGGGGTGCCTGGGTGGCTCAGTCGGTTAAGCGTCCGACTTCAGCTCAGGTCATGATCTCACGGTCCGTGAGTTCAAGCCCCGCATCGAGCTCTGTTCTGACCCCTCAGAGCCTGGAGCCTGTTTCAGATTCTGTGTCTCCGTCTCTCTGTGACCCTCCCCAATTCATGCTCTGTCTCTCTCTGTCTCAAAAATAAATAAATGTTAAAAAAAAATCCATTTCATTTAAACCTCATAATCCTATTGTATCCTTATAGGCACAGATGGATATTTTGCCACTTGACATATGATGAAACTAAGGTCCAGAAACTGATTAAAGTCACAAAGTTTGTTGGTGACTATGATTCTCCTACTGCCCAACTCTGTTTTTTTTTTTTAACTGAATCATGATACATCACTTAATGTCTATTCAAGTTAATTATTCTTTTTAACAAGAGACTATCGAGCAAGGTATTTTGTAAATCTAGATTTTTATCCTTAATATTCCCATTTAGCCAGTAAGAAAACCAAAGCTCAGGAATGTTAACCAGCTTGACAGGATAGAAGGTTCAATGATAGCACAGGGACTAGAACATGGGGCCCATCCTTTGTTTACTGCACCATATGGCCAACCTGGACTCTGGACTCTAACAGGATTATTGATTTCCATAAGTCTTAATTACAGAGAATTTGACATCCAGGGATAACAGACTCATATATGGTATCTTTCCTTTGCTGCTTTAAACATCTTAGATCAAGCTGCAGTTGAATTGCCCCAGGGCAGGAAATTAAGCTCTATACCAAAGGGTTTAGCAGCCAAACCCAGGGGTGACTCCTGCATGGATGAAAGATTCTGGCCCACCAAGAATGGCTAGTCTGTGGCAACAGTGGGCAGACTGAAGAATGCGACCTGGAGGAAAGTCTGCTCTTCCCTGGCCAAAGGGATGGTGGGGGAAAGGAAGGTATCAAGGCAGAGACACAGTTGGGTGGACAGGCCAAGTGTCCTGACTTCTCACTCTGGACTTCAGGCTGTAGAAAGGAGGTGCATTAGATGAGCAGGGCAAATGTCCCATTCCCACATAAGACTCTGGAAAGAGATCTCCAGTGGGCTGAACTCTCCATACCAACCATGTCAAAATAAATTTGGCAACGTGATTAGATAAGAGGAAGCCTTGATATTTGTTGTACCTAAACAGCTCTAAATTCCCCCAAACAGGTCTAGAACACACCACATTATTTCTGCCTAAATGTTAAGCACTTTTCGATGATCTGAAGAAGCTCAAGAGGCCAGATGCCCATACACATGCAGACCTGCACTTCCTCTTAGAGGGAAATCTCAGAAATGGCTGATTCTCAGGGCACGTGACATACAGCAAGAGGAGGCAAAACTCCATAGTAGAGGCTGGACTGCTTGTTTCAGAGGCCAGGGAGAAGATACGGCAGAGGAGAGATCCAGAAGAGTCTGAAATACTAGTGAGAGCTCAAATAAGGTGGAGACATCCAGGGACCATTGATGGGGTTTTGGAGTGGTGGAGGTCCGGAGCTGATGGCCAAGAAAGAAATCTTGAGACATCTTTGGTGCAAAAAGGTGATTTTATTAAAGCATGGGGACAGGATCCGTGGGCAGGAAGAGCTGCACTGGGCAGTGAAGAGTGATGGTTATATACTATGGAGTTGGGGGAGAGAAAGGCAAAAGGGAAGCCTCCAGAAGGACTTCCATATGCTAAAGAGGATTCATAAGATAGGAGGTCTTGTACTGTCAAGCTAAGGCTACTTTCCCTCTAGTTAGGCATTAACATTAAGTCAGTACAGAGTTACTGGAGACATATTATACTCTGTATTTGCCTCAAGTATTTGTCAGTGGGCTGCAGGTTAAGGAAATGCAATGCTATTTACATTTTCTCCTTGCCTTTGTTCTCCACATCACTATGGAGGGGAGGGTGACATTAGGGCTCTAGGAAACTGAGTCTATAGGTTTCTGGGGATTAAGCTATTGATAAAATTGCCTTTTTCTTGTAATTCACTAAGACATATGTAAACTGATGGAGACTCATGTGCTGCATGACTGTGATCTCTATCAGTCAACCATTGGTTTTCCCCTTTCCTTTGTTCTTGGGTAGCCAGCAATGCCTGAGGAATGTCACACGTATCCCACTGTGGGGGTGACAAGGAAGGGGTTGTCAGCTTGCTTTATGCTTCTTCATCAGCATCACTAGGTTTAACCACACCCAGAGACCAGATGACTATAGACATTAACTGCAACCAGCGACGAGACAATGCCTCAGAGACCAGCAGATGGTCCAAGGAATCCTTGTGGATCTGATTTCTCTGCCTTTCTCACTATCACGATGTCCCATAATCTGGTTCCGTCCATTCAGACAAAGCCCTTCAAACTCCCATACAATCTTCGAGAAGCAGAAGGGAGATGCAGGTAAGGTGTTTTGCCTTATAGCAGAATGTCATCTGAAGGGACTATCTAAATCATTGTGTCACATTAGGATTTGTTGTTATTGTTGGGACGCCTGGGTGACTCCGTTGGTTGAGTCAAATTGTTGATTCCGGCTCAGGTCATGATCTCACAGTTCATGGGACTGACCCCTGCATTGAGCTCGGAGCTGACAGTGAGGAGCCTGCTTGGGATTCTCTCTTTCCCCCTCGCTGCCCTTCCCCTCAAAATAATTAAAATAAAATAAAATAACTTAAAAAAAGAGAAAAAGGATTTTTTTCCCTTTAATTTTGAAATAATCTCAAATTTGCAGGACAGTTTCACATATGCTACAAGAACTCCCCCTTTGAACTTTTTGAGAAGGAGTTGCTGACATGTTACCTTTTAACCTTCAAATACTTTTAACATGTCATATTTCCAAGAAAGAAAGAAAATCCTCCCCCAGGATCACAGCACAAACATTAAAATAGGGAGATTTACATCAATACAGGGCCTCTATTTCATCCTCCAGCGCCATTCGGATTTTGCCAATTGTCACAATTATGTTCTTTATAGCAAAGAGATACAGTTCAGAATCACACAGGGCTTGCATCCTTAATTATTTCTATTTGGAATGCTTCCATGGCCTTGAAGCTCCTGAAGAGTGCACTTAGTTATTTGGTAGAATATTCCTGGATCTCGGTTTCCCGACGTTTCCTCACAATTAGATCCAGGTTATTCATCTCTGGCAGGAAGATCACAGAAGTCATGCCGTGTTCTTCTCATTGCCTCTGATCAGGTGGCATATGATTTTCAGTTTGCTTACTGATGATGTTTACTCTGATCACTCCGTTAAAGTCTGTAAAGTTCTGCTTCCCCCTTTTTTCATTAACAGGTACTGTGTGGGGAGTTACTTTTAAACTATGTAAATATCCTGTTCTTCCCCCACACTTTTGGCTTACTCATTTATTGACTCAAATTCCTATTTTTCAGTGGGGTATAATCCTTTGCTATCATTGCTTGTTTTGATGCTCTGTGTCCCTATTATCGTTGTTTATTTTGATGTTCAGTGTCGTTTTGATATGACTGTGCCTTGAGCTCTTAGCTTTATGGCAAAACCAGATGCCTCAGGCTTTGCCACCCACTGTGCTCAGCAACCCCCCCCCCCCCCAATGGTTTCAGGGCTGAAATGTTCAAGAGAGGGAAGACGAAGAGCTAAGTTTCCAGCTAAAGCAGACAAGTTAATTTTGATATCCCTTACCTCCTTATCCAATGTGTAGGACTTAAAAGGAGACAGAATCATTGCTTCCCCTCTGTGATATGAGTGGCAGCATGAGGGAATTAAAACTTCGCCATATGTTTATTATCAGGGAGACTTGTCTTTACACCTACCTGAGACTTCCTTGGTTCCTGGGTTGATTACTTATGTTATATCTTTTGTTCATTCTTCTGTAGGGCTTGGCAATGAATTTGTGAAACAGAGCAGTAACACGGATCTGTTTTAGGAGCTTCTGTAAACAAAGAATTGGTGACATTTTAATACTTCCCTAATGTGAGTTGGGGAGGTGGGCACACACACAAAAAGGTAGCCTAGAGAGGTCACCCAAAAAGTAAACAAGCCCCAAATCTTGGAAATGGGGAAAAACTAACGAGCAAACCGAAGCTTGTCCAGGATTAAAAGGAGCTCTGGGTTTAAGAAGCTTAAGAAGCAGGGGGACAGTGTGGTCACAGATAATAGCATGTCACAACTATTCAATATGTCCTATAGATTATGGAGCAGGTGACAACATGTAGCACTTTCAAGCTCTCAAAAGAGCTGCTTTTTTTTTTTTAATATAAAAATACAACCTGGGTTGTATAGTGAACACAATGTTTTCTGTTTTTTCTGTGGGGAGTGGTTCTTTGAAAGGTAATCATTTTCTAGGTTTTTACATTTCTGATACATTGGAATTTTTACTAAATATGTATTATTTTGTAATCAGAAAAAATTGTGGACACGTAAGAAATAGCAATAGTGAGGGAGGCGCCTGGGTGGCTCAGTTGGTTAAGCATCTGACTTTGGTCTAGATCATGATCTCGCCGTTCCGAGTTCAAGCCCCTTCCCCTCCCCGACTCACGCTCTGTCTCTCTCTTTCTCTCTCAAAACTAAATAAACATTTAAAAAAAAGAAGTAAATAGCAATAGTGAAATAATGGATGAGGAAATATGCAGTTTCATTAAAATGCTTAATTTGTTTTTTTTTTGCCTGAAGTATAATGTTACACTTGGTAAAATGTACAAATCTTCAGTGTAGAACTGGGGGGATGTGTATACATTCCAGCAAGCACCATTCAGATCAAGATAGAGAGTATTTCTGTCCCCTAAGATAGTTTCCTTGCCCCTGTCACCAGCCAATCCCTCACCAAAGTAACCTCCACTTTGTATTGCATAGAGTAGGGTCTGGAGCAGGCTTCTGCTCTGACTGGATCATTAATATACAATGCTGATCTGTGTAAGTCTCTCTTCCTCTGGGTGTCTTAGGAAATAGACTAAATAACCTTTATGGACACCTTCAGTTCTAGTATTCCAGGAGAGAAATGATAAGTAATGTATTTTCCTCAAGGGTCCTTAGTAAATGAGCAGTAAGAATTATCTCCCAACTTCCAGGTCTAACTTCAGCTACTAAGCCGTAGGGCTTCTGTGTAATTAGTTCCTAAAGCTGTATCAAATAGACTCTATCCAAATGAGAAGGCAATAGTTAATTCTGAATATTAGATTAATGTTTCATTCATTCCCTTTTCACTATTAACTGCATGCTAAACAGGCCTTTGGCAGGCAATTGGCTCTGCTGAGGAGGCTCCTTGGTATAGCGGAGGAATAAAAACACAGGCCCAATCTCACTACATGTGGAATCTAAAACAAACAAACAAACACATAAATCTGAAGAATTAATTGCTGATTGCCAAAGGAAGGGGTGGAGAGTGGGCAAAATGCATGAGGGTGGTCAAAATGTACAAAGTTCCAGTTGTAAGATAAATCTTGAGGTGATCATGTACAGCATGGTGGCTGTAGATAAGACTATTGTATTGCATATTTGAATGTGGCTATAAGAGTAGATCTTGAAAGTTCCTGTCAGAAGAAAAACAAATGTGTTACTTTATGAGGTGATGGATGTTAACTGGACTTATTGTGGTGTTTATTTCACAATATATACAAATATTGAATCATTATGCTGTTCCCCTTAAATTAATACAATGTATGTGTCCATTATATCTCAGTAAAACTGGAAGGAAAAAGGAAACACAGTGTCTGTAATAAAAAGAAGGAATTCTCAAAGCCACAAGAGAGAAACAGAGTTCTTTTTTTTTAATGTTTGATTTTTTATTTTGAGAGAGAGAAAGAGAGAGTGGGGGAAGGGTAGAGAGGGAGGGAGAGAATCCCACGCAGACTCCATGATGTCAGTGCAGAGCCCGATCGGGGCTCAATCCCAGGAACCATGAGATCATGACTTGAGCCAAAATCAAGAGTTGGATGCTTAACCTACTGGGCTGTCCAGGCGCCCTGAGAAACAGAGTTCTAAGGGAAGAGAAAACTCAATTTTCAGCTGGGAGATTAGGGGAGGATTCACAGAAAGGGTTGACCAGAGAGCTGGACCTTGAATGATGAGTAGCAGTTGGACACACAGAAATAGACTTTCTCATACATGAGAATGACATGCTTCATCTGTAGAACATTCTCGGAGTATTCTTTTCTCAGCAAGATGAATGGTTTAGCGCTGAGGGTCTCATAGATCCCACCTGGTTTATATCTGAGAGTGAGAAGGTCATCTTGGGGAAAACACGTTTGTGTAGCAGATTGACATAAACAGAGTTTTCATATGTCTTATCTAGAGATCAAGATATATGGAAAAACTCTTGTATCTACGAAGCTACTGTTAATTAGTGCTTCTGCTCACAACCTTCTAGCTGTGCTGTGTCTGCCTGAAGGGTTGTCAAGTTTTCTGGTTGGGCCGGACAGTAGATGCCTTTTACCAATGCCACAGGAGTCGCCCTTCTCGAGTTCCTTCCTTCTATTGCTGGTGCCAGAGCTTCTTTGTGGATGTGACACGTGTATTATTGAATCCGAAAGCAAGTGACCCAAAACCTCACTTTCCCACCAATTTCCATGTTGAGAACTATGTCCTGAGATCTTCAGATTTGAGCTCATTTGGGGTGCTCCTCTGTGTGAAGAAAATCCCTTACTAAGGCACGTTACTGAAAACTGCCTGGCCAGCCTCTCAAGGGAAGATTGGGAAAGAACAAGTCACATTTACCGACTTGCCTACATCTACTTATTTCTTTCAAATAATATATTTTAAAAATGATTTGGGCTCAATTACCCACAACCTGAATTGCATCATCTTAATCTTTTTATTACTACTAAAAAATCATTTCCTTTTTAATAAACATGTTCTAAGCTCCACTGATGTGCTAGGAGTGGATACTCTGAAAATTCACAAGATGAAAGATCACAGTTTCTCTGTATCACATGTCCTAATTCTCGAAACATTCATCAAGCTTGCTCCGGGTCTGAGGCACTTTTCTAGGTGCTGGGGAAAGGAACTGATGGGCCAGAGACCCACAGGAGTTATCTCTTACAATTCCTCTTTTTTTTTTTTTTGGATGAAGCAATTACAGTCAGAGTGGTTATAATTTAACCAAGGTCACATGGCTAGTAAATCGCGGAGCCTAGACAGGAGCATTCTCTCCAGGATTAGTAGGTTTTCCATTACAAATTTTAAAAATGCCTTTTTTTTCCTTTTTACGAGAATAAAAGCAAATCTGACATGTTTTCCCAAAATAGACTGATAGTTTGGTAGGCTAAGAACTGCCGACTGAGGACATTGTATGATCTCTTCTCAATAAAGAAGTGTAGATTACATTGGATCCAGCCAGATTTTTCTCACTGAAGTGTGTTCACAGGGCCATCTTGCACAGGTTGGGGTGGCGGGGGGTGGGGGGAGAGTCTTCCTTAGCCAGTTCAGTTCATTAGGAAAGAATATATATTGCTGAGAGCAAGCGATGTTGCTGTGGGTTTTAATTTGTTATTTATCGATAACAAGTAAAAACTAAGAGAACCGTAATATGATTTGCTCCTAAAAGAACAGTGGCGACTCATGGTATGATAGCACTTGCTATAGATCAGCTATGTAACTGGGACCAGAAATAGTTTGTAGTTACTAAGTGTTTTGTTCTGTTTTCTACTCCAGTCTTCATCAGTTGAAATGCGACTGCCGCTGTTATTTATGGTCTCTGTTTCTCCTCTACTTCCCCCAGTTTGAGTCTGATTTTAGAGGTTAGCCCTCTTTCCTCATACAACAGCTTAAATATGCATAGAACCATGTATTACTTTTCTTTTTTTGAAGTGCTTTATTTATTTATTTTGAGAGAGAGAGAGAGGCGGACAGAGAGGGAGGCAGAGAATCTCAAGCAGGCTCCGCACTGTCAGCACAGAGCCCAATAGGCGGCTCAAACTCATGAACTGTGAGATCATGACCTGAGCTGAAATCAAGAGTCAGATGCTACCATGTATTACTTTTAGAAACCTTGGTTTCCATGTTATTTATTTGCTCTTGCAATAATTCATTTATCAAACTCTGCTTAAGCATCCACTATGTGGTAAGGCCCTGGGCTAGGCACCGGAGCTATGACAGTCCTCAGAAAAAAGCAAGCAAGCTCTTTGTAACAACTGTCACCACAAACGTAATAGAGTGCGGGGGGAGATCTTCGGGGAACCTCTGACCCAGACCTGGAGGTGAGCGAAATGACTTCTCTGTCCTGATTCTGCAACAAAAACTACAAGACCCCTTTGACCTTCCCGCATCTCGTAGAACAAGAAATCAAGTGTCATAGCATTCAAGCGACCTCTTTTTCACTCATGCATGCAACGAAAGAATGCGATGGCCTACTGGAATCAGGCACTGTTCTTGGCACAGGAAACAGGTAGTTATGAAAAAAAGATAACATTCCAGTGCTCAGAGATTTTACATTTTTTTTTCAACGTTTATTTATTTTTGGGACAGAGAGAGACAGAGCACGAATGGGGGAGGGGCAGAGAGAGAGGGAGACACAGAATCGGAAACAGGCTCTAGGCTCTGAGCCATCAGCCCAGAGCCTGACGTGGGGCTTGAACTCCCGGACCGCGAGATCGTGACCTGGCTGAAGTCGGACGCTTAACTGACTGCGCCACCCAGGCGCCCCCAGAGATTTTACATTTTAATGAGAGAGGAAAGATTTGAACAAAAGCATAATAACATGCTGGGTGTCAATAAGCGCTAATAAGCAAACTGAAACAGGTGAAGAGGTATATAGACTAAGGTTGGGGAGTGTGGGGTTGCTGCTTTATGGAGAGTAGCTGTGGAAGATCTTTCTAATAAGATGACTGAGATTTGAACTGAGGCCTAAAGGAAGGGAAGCAGTCATTTCGAGGAATGGTATTTTCATCAGTGGGATCAGTAAGTACAATGACTCCAAGTATGCCTGATGTGTTTGAAAAACGTATGACTAACGTAAAGGAAGAAGTGAGAAATAGATCAGGTTGGACTTTATAGAACATGATTCAGATTTTAGATCTGACTCTAAGTGTAATGGAAAGATTTAAGCAGAGCAGGGAGTTTTGTTTAGAAAGGATCATTGTGGCTGTGCTGATAAGATAGCAAGGGGCAAGGACAGGGGTGGGAGAGTTCATTCAGAAGGCTATTTAACAGATCACGACTAGGTCATGGACTTGGACTAGGGTGGCAGGATGGAGGAGGTGAGAAATGACCTGATTCTGGGTATAGTTTGATGGTGGAGTCAACAGGATTTGTTGATGGATTCAATATGACATATGGAAGAAAGAGAGGGGTCAGATGTCTCTTACAATGATGAACAGAACAGACAGGGGTCTGACCTTAGGGGGTTTATCTACTGGTGGGATAGGCAGCCAACAAACCAGCAAACAAATATACATGATTACAGTTTGTGATCAGTACTAAAAAGGAAACAACAGAGTGCTATGCTACAAAATGACAAGGGATCTCTTTCAGTAGCGCAGTCAGGGACCATCTCCCTAAGGAGGTGGTATTTAAGCTACGAAGAAGAAAGAGAAGGGGCCGTCCATGCAAAGATGCAAGAGTGGAATGTGCCAGGTGGAGGCTCTGGTAAGCACAACAGCTCTGAGGTCCCTTGGCTGCAAAGCAGGAAAGCCCCAGGATTTACAGCACTTCTGACCAACCCTTAAGCTTGTTGGTTTGTTTTTGTTTTCCCTACTCTTACATGCTCTAGCACAACAGTTTCCAAGGTATGATCTGTGTACCCCAGAGTTCCCTGTGACCCTTTCAGGGAGTCCACAAGGTCTTAACACTTTTCATACTAACGCTGAGTCATTATTTTTTTCTTTTTCATACTAATTCTTTCACGAGTATACAATGTTTTCCAAAGGCGACAGGACTTGTGATACGACAGCAGGCTGATTCCAAAGCCGGTATGAGAATCCAGCTGTCTTGTACTGAGCCAGATGTTAGAGATTTGAAAAAAAATGGGAAGCAATGCCACTTTTACCATTGTGTTATTTTTGCCTTGTAAAACAGTTACTTTAACAAAATTATTGTAAAACAGTTATTATTACTTTATACCAATAAACATTATGTTTATACAAAGGGCATTATTAATATTTTAAATAATAGATATTTTAAAAATCGCTCTGTATTGATTTCTAATAAGTGTCAATAGATATAGCTCACAAAAACAAAAGTTATTTGGATCCTACATAATTTTTAAGGATGTGAAGCATCCTGGGATGAAAAGTTTGAGAACTACTGCTCAGTATTAATGTTAACACTCTCAAATTCATACTTGACCTCTAGATATAAAATCCCCTTTGTGCCTAGAACTTTTTTAAAAACACAATGGTAAGAATTGTGAACATTAATTGAGTGTTTACTACATTCTAGGCATGCCCTAAATGCTTTACAATATTTTAACTAGTTTAATCCCTTCAGATAAACCTATGACACGGGTACTTTTATTCTATCCATTTCACAAAGAAGAAGCCAAAGCACAAAGACATGAAAACCTGTCCCAGATCACACAGCTATAAGTAATAGAGCTAGGATTGGGACCCAAGGGCAGTCTTGCTCTAGAGGCACCATTCTTAACCATCCGTGGTAATTTAATGCGTGAACAAATAAATGAAGATTTAGCCGTAATATTATGTAAACTTCACTTGCAAGGGTTCTCAGTAGCTCTGACTCACTGGGAGATCCATGTCAGGCAGGGTGGTGCTTGAAATATCACATACAGAAGGAGCCCGAGGCAGGTGAAAACCTTGGGCTAGGGAGTGCTGAGGAGCAAGCCCCGGGAATTCACCTCTGATGTCAACTCCCACAGGCAAGCATGAAGCAGGACTAGGGTCAAGGCCACAAGGTTTAAAGCTGTGCAAAATAAAAACCTGCACAGCGAAGGAAACAATCAGCAAAACTAAAAGGCAACTGATAGAATGGGAGAAGATATTTGCAAATAACATATCAGGTAAAGGGTTAGTATCCAAAATCTATAAAGAACTTATCGGGGCGCCTGGGTGGCGCAGTCGGTTAAGCGTCCGACTTCAGCCAGGTCACGATCTCGCGGTCCGGGAGTTCGAGCCCCGCGTCAGGCTCTGGGCTGATGGCTCAGAGCCTGGAGCCTGTTTCCGATTCTGTGTCTCCCTCTCTCTCTGCCCCTCCCCCGTTCATGCTCTGTCTCTCTCTGTCCCAAAAATAAATAAACGTTGAAAAAAAAAATTTCATAAAAAAAAAAAAAAGAACTTATCAAACTCAACACCCAAAAACCAAATAATCCAGTGAAGAAATGGGCAAAAGACATGAATAGACACTTCTCCAAAGAGGACATCCAGATGGCCAACCGACACATGAAAAAATGCTCCACATCACTCACCATCAGGGAAATACAAATCAAAACCACAATGAGATACCGCCTTACACCTGTCAGACTGGCTAACATCAACAACTCAGGCAACAACAGATGTTGGCGAGGATGTGGAGAAAGAGGATCTCTTTTGCATTGTTGGTGGGAATGCAAGCTGGTGCAGCCACTCTGGAAAACAGTATGGAGGTTCCTCAAAAAATTAAAACTAGAACTACCCTACGACCCAACAATTACACTACTAGGCATTTATCCATGGGATACAGGTGTGTTGTTTTGAAGGGACACATGCACCCCCATGTTTATAGCAGCACTATCCACAATAGCCAAAGTATGGCAAGAGCCCAAATGTCTATCGAGGGATGAATGGATAAAGAAGATGTGGTATATATATATGTGCAAGGGAGTATCACTCGGCAATCAAAATGAATGAAATCTTGCCATTTGCAACTAGTGGATGGAACTGGAGGGTATTATGCTAAGTGAAATAGAGAAAGACAAAAATCATATGACTTCATTCATATGAGGACTTGAAGAGACAAAACAGATGAACATAAGGGAAGGGAAACAAAAATAATATGAAAACAGGGAGCGGGACAAAACAGGAGACTCATAAGTACGGAGAACAAAATGAGGGTTACTGGAGGGGTTGTGGGAGGGGGGATGGGCTAAATGGGGAAGGGGCACTAAGGAATCTACTCCTGAAATCATTTTTGCCTTATATGCTAACTTGGATGTAAATTTTAAAAAATAAAAAATAAAATTAAAAAAAAAATAAAGCTGTGTCGGTGCTAGGGACAAAACAAGGGAAGGAGTGAACTCAATCATCTCTCAGGACAGTGGTCCCTGTCCCTCTGTTCCCTAGGTGTCACCTCTGCAGGGAGGGCTTGGT
This sequence comes from Lynx canadensis, assembly GCF_007474595.2. Lineage (NCBI taxonomy): Eukaryota > Metazoa > Chordata > Mammalia > Carnivora > Felidae > Lynx > Lynx canadensis. The sequence goes on along the minus strand of NC_044311.2, from coordinate 83,886,052 downwards.
TGAGATTAGAAAAATTTCCTTCTCTCCTTCCACCCCACTCAAACAAGAGTGTATGAGTGAGTAAGAGGATTCCAGACAAACAATGGGGGGGAGGGCTGGCGTGCCCAGGACTCAATTTAATTTCCTGAAGGATCCAAGGTTCATAGGTGGACCACTTGATTTAATGGCATCAGGTTAGGGAAAATACCCACACCAGAGTAAATTTTACAGTAACACACTTTACCTGGTAGATTAAACAATCATACGTGGTTGGTAGACTTTAGCTTGAAGTGTCTAAATTAAGTCATACAAAAATTCATAAATGCACATTTATTAAAGTCAAATATAAAGACCAGAAGTAACAAAGGATAAAAATCAAATTATATTTTACTGAGCGTAAATATAATTTGTAATGAGATTTGAAAAACGGTATTTAAAGTTTTTCTGCTTAGCAGAATTTCTACTTTCTGGATAATGTAATTACAAGGTGAAAGAGAATTTTTTTTATATGAAAACCCATAGTCTCATCTGTCACAGGCCACATAACCTCTTTCTCTGCCTCCTTCAGTAAGAGGCGTGCAGCCTCATAGGGTCTGTATTATGCAAATGAAGTAATGGATGAGAGGAGAGGAAACTCAGAGAAACCTACTTGGTTTATATTGGAAAGAGATAATATAACATGGATCCTCTCCTTAAGAGGTATTTGAAGCCTTCTACATGCCTCCCTCCCCCGCCATTCCATTCCCATCCCTAACCTACAAAGGCAGGCGCCATCTTAATAGTCTTGTCATACATGTATTTAGTTCTAAAGATACATTGTTTGGTTTCGCATGTTCCGAACATTAGGTAAATGACGTCATAGTGTGTGTTCTTCTGCAACGTGCTTTGGACACTCTAGTCTTAGTTCCTGAGACTCATCTGTGCGGTGAAGTTCATTTTTCCTAGCATGTAGGATTCTAGTTTAGGCCTGAAGCCTATTTTCTTCGTTCTTTCTCCTTTCGACTGACATTTTGGTTCTTTCCAGTTATTTTGCTTTACGTGCACTGATTCTGTGGGGCACCTCGTACATGAATCTTGGTGAACACAGATAAGAATAACTTCAGAATATATATCTGGGACAAGAACTGCAGAGTTATGCAGGGTGTATGTTTTCAGCCGCACTCCATAATGTCATTTGCGTAATCAATTACTGAGAGAAATGAGCTAAAATCTCCCGCAGTGATGATGAATTTTAAAATTCCTCTTTGCAGTTCTAGCAATTTTCGCTTTATAGCTTGAAAATGAGAGATGATTCCCCTCACATTCATTGTGAATTTGTGAATAATGATGTTTGGATTTATTTATATTGCCTTATATTGTCTTATTTTACTTTTTCTGTGGACTTTCCCCCTCTTTCCTAGATTTCTTTCTGATTTATTGACATTATGGTGGATTTTGTTGTTGCTGTTGTTAAAAATGGGATGCAATTATTTCTCTCCCTGTATACAAATCCCTTTGGCAGTAAGACTGTATTTCCTTCCATCGAGGTGAAAGAGAAACTAATCCAGTTCTAAGTCTAGGCTGGGAGTCAGCAAACTACAGCCCATAGGACAGATCTGCCATGCTATTTTTGTAAGTAAAGATTTACTGTAACATAGCCACACTCATCCATTTATGAATTGGTTATGAATGCTTCTTGAAAAATAGTAGAGTTGAGTAGTTCCAACTCTTCAGTAGTACGGCCCAGAAAGCCTAAGATATTTCCTGTGTGGACCTGTTCAGAAAAAGTGTGCCAACCTGTGCACAGTCTAGGTCTCAAGAGGACTGTCACTCATTCTATTGGAACTTGTCCAGTTGCCATGTGTATGAGAACAGGTAAGTCCACTGGGAGATGAGCGTCCATGTGGAGCAGAGATGAACTGTCCTGGATAAGTCCAGCTCACACTAGCCAGCCCCCAGAGACCAAGCCCCCAGTGATGTCACATATAGGATCCCACCCAAGAACCATTACACTAGCACCAATTAGCAGAACTGCCTGATGAGCAATACACAGGTTCATGAGTGACAATAAATGATTGTTTTAAGGGGATACATTTGGGGATCATTTGTTACATAGCTAATAACAAAAGGTTTGGGGTTTGCTGTATTTTTTCTTTCATTTCACTTCTCCCTCTAGCAATTGAAAGTTATACTTTTATTCTCTTAGTGCTCACTCTAAAAACTTCAATGTGCAAAGTTTAAAGTAAGTCATGATTTTTTCCTTCTTCATAAACAATGTGAGGACCTCAGATGACTTTAACTCTGATCAGCTGCTCCCAATTTACATGCTACTATTGTACAGAATTTTGGTTCTATTTTACCTATTTAACTCAACAAAATAGACATTATAACTATTATTTTATACTGTTGATTTTTGTGTAGATTTACTCATATATTTATCTGTCTTTGCTCATTATTCCTTCTTGCACCTTAAACTTTCTGTCTTTTTGAATGTCTTTAGTAAGAGTCAGTTATTGGCACCTTTTCTCAGGACTTTTTCCTAAAATTATTTAATTTTACCCCTTAAATTGGAAGATACTTTTATGAAGTATACAATTCTGGATTGATAGGTTTTTGCTCTCAATACCTTGAAGATATTATATATATATAAACTTTCCAGCTGCTTCCAGTTCACTACTAATTCCTCTTAGAAAATCTGCCTTTTCTCTCTATAGGGATATAATCTGTCTTCTCTCTTTTTGTCTTTGTCTTCTGTTGTACTACATCTACTTGTGGATTTCTTTTTATCCTTATTTAAACTCTTCAACATTTGTTCGGTTTTCTGAAATAATGTCTAGTTTTTTAATACATTTGAAATACTTTTGGACACTAAGTCCTCACATATTGACTCTCTCCTGCTGTGTCTATGCTCTTCTTTTATAACTTCAGGTAGACATATGCCAAATTGTTCACTCTCTTCCATATCACTTATTCACACTCTCAGAACTTCTATTTTTCTCTCTGAGAAGCATTTGAATATTTTTTTCTACTTGCTGTTTACTGATTTTTCCCCCCATTTATGTTAAATCTGCAATTTCTATCTTCTATGGCATCCAATATCGTGCAATGCAAAGTATATCATGTGAAATACATTAAGATTATGGGGTGCCTGGGTTGCTCAGTCGGTTGAGCGTCTGACTTCGGCTCAGGTCATGATCTCACTTTCTGTGAGTTCGAGCCCCGCCTCAGGCTCTGTGCTGACAGCTCAGAGCCTGGAGCCTGCTTTGGATTCTGTGTCTCCCTCTCTCTCTGCCCCTCCCCCACTCATGCTCTGTCTCTCTCTCTCTCTCTGTCTGTCAATAATAAACACTAAAAAATTAAAAAAAAAGAAATACTTTAAAATTGTGAAAAGAACACATTAATAAATACATGAATCGATTTGTGGATATAAACTTGATGTTGAACGATAGAGGCTCTGAGCTGATGAGTCGAAAATCTCTGAGGTCTTTGGATCTATAATAAGAATCTGCATGTTAACCAAGCATAGCCAAAGACACGGTACTTTTACCTAAAGTGTATGTAGATGATGGTGTGATGATTAAAAAAAAACCCAAATATTTATGAAGGTATGGATCGCTGAATTAAAAAGATGTGGTCCTTCTCCCTGAGAACATTGGACTTGGGTCCAAATAATATAAATGCAAGTATTATTATATCTGTGTAATATTTAAAAAAATTTTTTTAATGTTTATTTATTTTTAGAGATACAGAGACAGAGTGAGAGCGGGGGAAGGGCAAAGAGAGGGAGACACAGAACCTGAAGCAGGCTCCAGGCTCCGAGCTGTCAACACAGACCCCGACACGGAGTTTGAACTCACGAACGTGATCATGACCTGAGCCGAAGTCGGACGCCTGACTGAGCCACCCAGGCACCCCATCTGTGTAATATTTTATGTTCAAAACTGGCTCTGCTCAGAAAAGATTGAAATCACTAACATAAACGTGTGTTGTAATCCTTATCACAAGTGAATTGTAGTAGTGTATGCATTTCCTGAAGAGATTCAAAGCTAAGTCTCCTTTTTGGTCATCAACGCTCACCATAAATGAATGACTCTCCTAGACCATTGTCTATAGGGAATGATCCCTCTTAGTGTAACACTGGCTGCACAGTTTGCTCTCTTAAGCTGCCTTTGCAACTCCTGGTCATTCCACAGGGGATGGCCTCTTTGTCATTCAGAATCACACGTCACTAAGGCTCCAATGAAACCACCAAAGCATAATGGGCCTAAAAACAGTTTCCATCTTGTAATTTCACATGATCTTCACAAAAACTGGGATTTCTTCAATCATTTGAATGAACTAATAGTTAATAGGGTAAGGAAGTGTTTAGCTTTCAGAATGTTCATAAAAATGAACCAGATGTGATAAAAGTTCTGAAAGCACTACAGAAAGAGAAAAGCACTGTAAAAACAAAAGACATTATTTTCATTATCAAGGTGTTAATATTGAAATTGGTAACATATAGCAGCACAGTGAGCACTTGGCATTTGTTTTTCTTCCTTTGGGCAATTATAAAAGCTAAGAGAGTAATATTGTAAAAGTTTCTCCATAATCATTGCAGCATTTCTAATTAACACTCTTTTTTTTTTTTATATATACGTGGAGAACTAATACATCACAGTAGCATTCAGAGAGATAAGACCTTATTTGGTTTTTAACCCTTGGAGAATTAACAAGTTCAAACACCATTGAAGAGTCAGGGATAGAACTACAGCATGTATTCACATGAATATATGTATTCACATATATTCAAAAACATGCTCCCTAAGCCAAAGAAGTAAGAAATGACTCATTTGAAAAACCACCCACAGCTGCATGTTGGTGTGTAAGTTGCAGTCAATACTCCTTGGATATGATATGGGGATGATCCCCATTGTCCACATTAGCCTCTGCAGAAGTTTTGCTGAACGCTCTCCCCAAGGAGCATTTCTGCATTTCGTCTTTGGGCTCATACTCAGTGGTGGTAAATGGATTAACACAGCAGTCTCTGATAGTATGATAGATGATGTCGGAAGAGCAATTTTCTAAACACCCTTTCCTTACTTGATGGATGCTTCCATTTCCGTCTCTTCCCTCGGGGCTCTTTGTGTGCAAAATCGCTCTTCTGAAAGAAGTTTTCGCATGCTATTAGTACCTAGTGGATTTATGATGTCCTCTCATGCAAACAGTCTTTCTGCCATTGTGTGGCTGGAGTCTGCTCTGGTGTTCTAAGCAAAATGCTATCCTACTTCCCTGATTAACCGCTTACACTGGTTGACATTTTAAAGTATGAGACACAGTTTAGCTCCCCAAAACAACAATTATGTTCTCCTAATTAGGCCCAAGTGCAGTCAAAACTCATCATACACCTTGAGAAACCTTTACTTTCTCGGACATTCAGTTGAATCCTGTGGTACTCCATTGTTACCACCAGCACCTCAACCTTAATTCTACTAGAAACCCCAGCTGGGAGCAGAGCATACATTCTGACTACACTAATTAGCATGCAGTTCTCCTCTATGACCTCTCTCCTTTGAACCCAGAAGCACTTGGGCCCCTATGATGGATGAGAACGAAGTTGCCAAGAATAATGACAAAAACATCAAATTTGGGAAGGAGAAGTTTTTGGTAAACAGTCCATGATTTTGATGTGAGGTGGAGATTTTAAAATAGTTTGCATCCAGTTGAACTAATTATTTTCTGTTACTTTTTCCTCACCTTCTTTATTAAAAATATCCCTGGTAACAGAGAGTCGAGGAGAGGGTTAGGTGCTTAAATAACAGAATTAAAAATAACAGAATTGAAAAAAAAAAACAAATTAAAAATTGGGGAATCCCAGGACCAGCTTCCAGCTGAAGATTTTTGAGAACGATTTCCTTTCTGGCAACAGTCCCCTTATCACCTGGCCATGGGAGGGAGCAGTGAGGTGACAGAAATGAATACAGACAGCAGATTCCTGAGGACAGCCCCTTCCTAAATTTTCCTGGTATCTCACAAACGGTAAGAAAGAGATCCAAAATTTCATACTCATGAATAGAATATGGAAATTTATTGAAAGCGAGAGCCATTATCTGCCAAAAAGTTCCTTCAAAGAAGTGAAGAAACATACACTAAAGAAAGGTGTGGTTTCAGCCACTGGCTGGGGACTGAGGCGCTGAAATCTTTTAAGTATCAACGCACCACAGAGTGGTCACCGTGAAAGACCCAGCGGGAGAGGACACATTATGTGTTATGTTAGTAAAAGATACCATGGGGATGTTGTCACGGACCACAAGCTCACCTTCAGTGCTCCTTGCAGTGAACTTCTCCTGAAGTCCAAATGCCATCCCCATAGGAGGAGGAGAGGAGAGGAGAATCTTGAACTGATAATATTTTAACCCACACTGAACTGGCGCTATTAGAGTGGACTGGACAGTTAGCCTGCTTTTAGATGGGCTGTGCAATGCCAAGTGAGATCAAACTGAGTTGCAGGAATAAAGTTCACCAGAGTCCTCTGGATTGCAGTAACTGAAATTTAAGATGCTTACATTTATGTTTCTTTGGCTTCTAAAGAACATAATAGGTTACCAAGATGAAGTCAAACAGTCCTTTTAAGGAAAATGTATTCAATATGGGGGATTAGAAGAGTTGGCAAGAGATTTATAAGAAAGCTTATAAAATGTTTGCCATTTTTAGGGAAATAGTAGATTCAGAACAGGAAAAACGTGTATGAAAGCCAAAGGGAACAGGACCTGGGACCGTTTATCATTGAAAAATTTATAAACTTCAGGATTTTTAAGAGGCGATTCCACAAAAGCAAATTCCCATGAATTTTGGGACAATTTGAATACAAACTAAGCCTGAACCTTGGTGGAAGGAAAAGTACTGGCTTTGGAATGGAGAAGAAATAAGGATGAATTAGTAATGGGTTGTGGAATCTTAAAATGTCCAAGTCTACAATTTCCCTAATTTATACGTTGTATAAGTCACACGAGTCTGTCACAATACAGTCTGTGTGCTTCAACGGACTCCCTAGCAACTCATGAAAAATGGCAGAATGATGTTCCATCAACCCAGACAAAGGATATTTGCTGGAGGAAAATTGTATTGGTGTGAGAGAAAAAGCCCTCAATGGTGAGGCCAATATATTCTGTTTAGATACTCCTCAGGATCACATTTTATTGAATATTACCATTTTACCTTTTGTTACCAGGGAACTATCAGGCTTAAAGCATATTTTCAGTGAACTGTGTATAGTGGAAGAATAATTATTTGAAAATAATTTTAGCTCTGGATTTAATGATCAGACTCTATTTCTCAACATGTTATATTAGAAAAACAACTAGAACTTAACAGCTTGTCTTTTTTTAAGATCCTAATTCCAAAATTGAATGCAGCTGCTTGTTTTTTTTATTGTTGTCTTGAATATTCTCTCTCTCTTTTTTTCCATGTATTTCAATATTTTTTGTTTTCTGAAAACAAAGGAATGGACTAAAATGAAATAAATCCAAAAACGTTACCTCAAATGAACTTTAGCTCAGACATTTCTAGCAAGTTAATGCCATCTGGTACTAAAATGTGAAATTTACAAAACGTGGTGAGAACATTTAGGTCTCTAGTGCTTCTCCCTCATTAGAAGGGAAGAGCCAGTTCTTCAGGTACTATTTGATATCCCTCGTTTGCTTTTCTGGGCCAAAGATTAAAAGCCTTTGGCTTGGGCACATGTGAACATGTTTTCCGGTCATTGTGTGGAAACTCTTGCAAAGTACTGAAGAAATCTTTCATACCTCAGTACTCTGAATAGCACCCTCCCCATCAAAGCATGTTTACCATCCAAAGGAGCACCAGAGTCATTGGTAAATGAAAAGGCTTGCAGAGGGCACTTGACCTCTCAGCCAATGGAGCAGTTTCAGCTGTCTGGGGCTTGAACTTCTCGTCCCTTCTCCTTTCTTCTGTCCTACTATCTACTTTCACCCTCTCCCCACTTCCCCCCCCCCCCGCCTTACTGGAACAGAAAGAGCTGCTCCTAACTGTGTTTCTTGTCCCAAGCTCTCTTCCTTTTAATCCATTGGTTAGCTTATTTGTTTTCCCAGAACATATTTTTACCATTTTATTTTTGAAAATGATTAATTTCGGTGTAGAGTCTTCACGGCACTGTCCCAAGCGTAACCTCACTTCAAACTATGGCCCACGAAGGGGACATGAAAGAGCTGTAACCACAGGCAGCTAGACCTTTCAATGACCAGTTGCACTGGCTCTTGTTCTATGTTGCATCCAGTGCCAAATCTTCCTCCCATTCATGGCTCTCCTACTCCATCTTTACTTCCCATGATCTCAACTCCTATCCCTGACATTCCTGCTTTTCTATACTGTAACCCCACCCACACTTCCCCAGACGCAGCCAGTAATAAATAGTTTGTAGATGGGCATCTCGGTGGCTCAGGTTAAACATCCAATTCTTGATCTTGGCTCAGGTCACAATCTCACAGTTGGTGAGATTGAGCCCCGTGTCAGGCTCTGCTTTGACAGTGCAGAGCCTGCTTGGGATTCCTTCTCCCTCTCTCTTTGCCCCTACCCTCCTTGTGCTTTCTCTCTCTCTCTCTCTCTCTCTCTCTCAAAATAACTAAATAAACTTAAAAAATAATTAAAATACTCTGTTAACATTATAGTATTGCTTGAACTCTATTTATAAGTAGTGTGGAATAATCCATGCTCTAAGTTTCAAGTGACAATGAATTCTGTCTAAAAATCTTTACATTTTCCTTATTTTCAGTGGAAATAAGATACCCTTACTATAATATTACGATTAAAACCTCCATATCGTCTTTTCTCAGAGTCCAGGCAAATAATATCTCACCAAAATTAAGACTATTAACTAGAAGTCTATTGCATCTGTTACTCTTCCTGTTCTGTAAGAGAAGAAACTTGTATTTGGAAACTCAGTGAGAACTAATCTAATTAATGTCATAAAGTTTATTTCAATTCAATACATATTCAGTGTTTCCTACATGAAAATGACTGTCCTAGCCAAACTGGAGAATAGAGAGATGGATAAGATACAGCGTCTGTCCTTCAAGAAGATGAAATCAAATGGAGGAAAGAGATACACACATAAATATTAGTTACTACATAAACTGGAGGAGAAGAGAGATGGAAGAGAGACCTATTTTGGCCGAACAGAGTAAGGATTAAGGATTCTTGAAGGAAGTAGGATTTGAGCTGGATTTAGAGGATTTGCAGGATTTTTTAAGGCAAGGCAATCCCGGTGGAGGCAAATTTGAGTGTGTTTCCCAGAGTCACGTTGTATGGTTAATGATTTTTTTAAGTGTCTTTCTCCTCCATCTGAATATTAGCACCTCTAGAACTGGGATCATGGTTTACCCATTTTGCAACATTAGAGCGACATATCTTATTAGTTTTTTAGCTTAGACCTGGTATATTGTAAGTTCTCAGTAAATATTTGTTGAATAAACCAATTGACAGCTATTAGGCTCCTACACAATTTTAATGCCATGAGTCTCTACACAGGAGTTACTTAATGAAGTTTCACTAAAGCTATACCAAAAGCCATGTTGAAATATTAAAAATTCAAATAGAGACACCAGGATGGCTCAGTTGGTTGAGTGTCTGACTCTTGGTTTCAGCTCAGGTCATGATCTCATGGTTCATGGGTTTGAGCCCCACACCAGGCTCTGCACTGAAAGCACAGGGCCTGCTTGGGATTCTCTCTCTCCTCTCTCTGCCCCTCCTCCATTCATGCTCTCTCTCTCTCTCTCTTTCTCTGTCAAAATAAATAAATAATTATTTTTCAAATAAAAATCATATCTGTTATCTCTGTGAAGGCTAAGTGATTCTCACATTGTTCTCGGTAGTTAATGGGAGTAGTGTCACGGTTCTTATGAAGAACACTGTATTGGCACCAACAGTATAAACTAAGGAAAACCAGTGCCCTATAAATAGGATAATCTCTGTTTCAGGCCAGACTCATCTAGTCTATACTGCTCAGTGAAGAGTTTCGTTCGTGCTGGTTGGGACTGTGTGAGGAAACAAAAAATGCTGTGTGAGCTGGTACCTCTTAGGAATCAGTGTGAGGTGAGGGTGGTATTTGTAATGCTCATTACATCCCCAAATAAAGAACGGTCCAAATTCTATTCTTTCATGATTACTTCTACTGACAGGCTTTCCCAAAGAGAAAAGTATATACAAAGAACATTATCAGATCAAAAACAAAATATTGCTTTCCTTACATATATGTGAGAGCTCAGTGTCTCCAAGGTCAGGGCCCTCTCCTAAGCTATTCTGGAGGACATCTTGATTTTCAGATAAGGATGGGGCTTCTAATTCTTTACCCTCACTCTAAACCCTGAGATCAATTTTATACTTTACTGGGAGAGATCTGCAAGGTAAGCCCTGACATACTTACTATTCAGGTACTGATTTCCAAGGGATGGAAAAGAGGAAAGAAACCTACTTAGGGCTATATCAAAGATGCAGAGCCCCTTTATATCCACCAAAGGAAAACAGAGTGCAGCAGAGTTGCTAATATTTAAGGAATATAGATAAATGCAGCCAAATGAACATTCTAGCCTCTAACCAATGTCTCAACTCTTTTTCCCTCAAAAGAGAGAGGTTAACAAGGATATGGGCGTGGTAGGAGGAGACTAAGGTGCCTATTACTTCTACAGTACTTATCACATTCATGTGCTTGAAAGCATTTTCAATTATACTTGTCTTCCATGATGTGTGTTTTCATTCATCCCTTCATTCATTCATTCATTCATTCACTCAGGAAATATTTATCGAGTATGTTTATGTGCTGGGCACTCTGGTGGACACTGGGATGCAATAATGGATAAGAATAAAGTTTCATGTTGGGGCATCTGGGTATCTCAGGCAGTTAAGGGTCCGATTCTTGGTTTCAGCTCAGGTCATTATCTCATGGTTTGTGGGTCTGAGCCCCATGTCAGGCTCTGCACTGGAAGTACGGAGCCTGCTTAGGATTCCCTCCCTCTCCCTCTTTCTCTGCCCCTCCCTTGCTCATGTGCTCTGTCTCCCTCTACCTCTCTCAAAATAAATAAATTAAAAAAAAAAGAATCAGGTTCCCTGTCTTCATGGCATTCGTTGTCTAATGAGAAATAAAGAGAAGCACATAGGTGATTACAATACAATGTAAAGTCCTGTGATAGAGAAAGTTCAGATGGTCTGGGAACGAAGAATAGGGGCAACTTGTCTAGAGTTGCTGGCATGGGCATGGCCAGGAAAGCCTCGCAGGAAAAGTAATTGCATAGCTGACACGTGAAGGAGAAGCAGGAGTTAGGTGGAGGGGACGTTGGTTGTCATTTTGTCGATCAGCACCCGTTCCTACATTTTTGGGTACAGCTCCCTGATTTCCCTTTAGGCAACTACCTCCCCCCCCCCACACACACTTTCCAACCATATGGTGTGGACAGGGCTGATGTCAATTCCACACTCCAGGGTTCAGAGCATAGTTCAGATCCCATCCATCAGAGCAATTCATGCCTCTGGTCCTCATGATTGGTTTAGTTATTTGCACGTGACCTAAACAAGGCCAGTGAGACTGATTCCAAGGGCACATGCCCAAAACCATTTGTGGAGAGGCCCCTTTGACGCACTGGAATTGCCAAGCTAGCAGAATGTAAGGCTGGAGATTTGCAAACGTGGATACAACATCACATCTGTATCTCAGGCGTAGGAGAAGGGGTGAGGATGTACCTGTCTTTTTTTTTACCATGAAAGCAAAAGCTTTTTCAGATGCCCAATTGCAGATTTTCTTTTGGTCTCACCGGCCAGAACTTGGTCATGTGCTCAACCCTACTTTCAGGGGATTCTGGGAAAACAAAGAAGAGGATTTTCAGAATTGGCTTAGACCAATCATGGTCCAAGTGCTGGGTAGAATGCTTTACTCGCCAAAAAAAACAACACCAAAAAAAACCAAACAAATAAAAAAGTCAGGAGCAGGAAATGCATATTGAAAGGAACTAACTGAAGCAGCCACCATGTATGAAGATATTTTTTTAATTTATGATCTATGCGTTAGTTCCCTAGGGCTGCCATAAGAAAATACCACAGACTGGGAGGCTTAAACAACAGACATTTATTCTCTCACAGTTCTGGAGGCTGGAAATCAGAGATTAAGGTGTCAGTATGTTTGGTTTCTTCTGAGGTCTCCTTCCTTGACAGATGGCCACCTTCTCTCTGTGTCCTCACATGGTCTTTCTTCCATGTGTGCCAATCCCTGGTGTCTCTTTGTGTCTCCAAGTCTCCTCTTCTCATAAGGACACGAGTCACATTGGATTAGAGCCACCCTAACTGATTCTGAAATTAATCTTCTCTCTTTTATTTTTTAATGTTTATTTATTTTATATTTTATTTTTTATTTTATTTTATTTTTTTAAGGTTTATTTATTTTTATTTATTTTTTTTAACGTTTATTTATTTTTGAGACAGAGAGAGACAGAGCACGAATGGTGGAAGGGCAGGGAAAGAGGGAGACACAGAATCAGAAGCAGGCTCCAGGCTCTGAGCCATCAGCCCAGAGCCTGACGCGGGGCTCGAACTCACGGACCGCGAGATCGTGACCCAGGTGAAGTCAGACGCTTAACCGACTGAGCCACCCAGGCGCCCCAAGGTCTATTTATTTTTGAGACAGAGAGAGACAGAACATGAGCAGGGGGAGGGCAGAGAGAGAGGGAGACACAGAATCTGAAAGAAGTTCTAGGCTCTGAGCTCTCAGCACAGAACCTGACGCGGGGCTCGAACCCACAAACTGTGAGATCATGACCTGACTGTAGTCAGTCACTTAACCAACTGAGCCACCCAGCCTTCCTAAATTAATCATCCCTTTAAAGGCCTCTGTCCAGGGGTACCTGGGTGGCTCAGTCCAATAAGTGTCCATCTCTTGATTTTGGCTCAGGTCATGATCTCAAGGTTTGTGAGGTTGAGCCCTGCACTGTCAGTGCACAGTCTACTTGGGATTCTTTCTCTCTCTCTCTCTCTCTCTCTCTCTCTCTCCCTCCCCTGCTCACGTTCTCTCTCTCTCAAAATAAATAAATGAACATTAAAAATAAATAAATAAAATAAAGGCCTGTGTCCAAATATAGTCACATTTTCAGGTACTGGGGGTTAAGGACATATGAATTTTGGGGGGACACAATTCAGCCCATAACAATCTATAACAATAAGTTGGTCTGAGAAAGTTTATAAAATGTATTTCTATTAGCTGTGGGGGAGAAAATTTTCCTCTCTCACTACATCTTTAAAACATTAAGAATGACAATTTTAGGGGTGCCTGGGTGGCTCAGTTAAGCATCCTACATCAGCTCAGGTAATGATCTCACGGTTCGTGAGTTTGAGCCCTACACAGGCTCTGTGCTGACAGCTCAGAGCCTGAAGCCTGCTTCAAGTTCTGTGTCTCCCTCTCTCTGCCCCTTCCTTGCTCACACTCTGTCTCTCTTTCTCAAAAAAAAAAATGAACATTAAAAAAAATTGAGTAAAAAAAGAGTGATCATTTTAAAAATCACTTTAAATTCATCTGAGGAAGAGATTTGCTGTTGTGATTTGCATTCCTTTGATGAGTAGTGAAGGTAAACACTTTTCTGGTGTATTTTTCTCACAGAATTTCCATCTTGTATCGTACCAGATGCCTCTCAGCCTCACTCTGACTTCAGATGTGGGAGTTGTAAGCAAGGGACTAATTCACCTGGCACTCAGTACCCGCTGTGGTCCTGTTCCCAGCAGTCCTCTCAGTGTGTTGGTGGGATTCTTCTCTTCTCTTCTCTGAGCCTGCCCAGCTCAGAAGTGTGGGGCATTTAGCAGCCCCGGGACAACTTTCAACCAATGGGCTATGGAAGACGGTGAGCGGGTGCTTTTCCCCAGCCATCTTTGGGTGGGTGATTCTGCATGTTCTCTGTACTCCTAAGAATATCCCAGTGGGATCCAGCCTCAGTTGCCCAAGGTGGTGGCCAAGTCAACCACACATCATTGTATTAGCTTTTCCTCCTCCCCCAGTTTAATCTGCTCAGCTCCTCACTTCTCTTTTCTGCGTTCATCCCCTCTCCCCCAAATAAATTATTTGGGGACACAAAATTCCCATTCCTGCCTCTGTTTTAACAGGCTAAGGCAACTGTAAACCGTTCTTTGGATGTACCTTTTTGGTTTTGTCATTGTTTTCATTGTTTTCCATGAATGTTTTATATAGAAAAGATATTAACTTTTTGGGACAATGTCAACAGAGTTGATAAGGGAAAATATTATATCCCTCAAACTCTATGCCACACCAAGCCATACTTGAGATCAAGAGAATATATTCTTGTATTTGTCTTCATACTTTAGAAATGCAATGTTTAGCAGGATCCATTTCATATTATTGTCTGCAACACAGTTTTTAATTTGGAAATCATATTTATACTTCCATACCTATATCAGGTGGTTCCCTTTTTACTCCTGTCTGTTTTAGATTTAGAAGTAGAGCACCCCTCTGAGTTGTGTTTAGAACATGAACAAAATAGTTTCTACATGTGTCTGTTTCTCGCGGTTTGGGTGTTTTAGGTGGAGAGCCATCTTAACTCTCCTGTGAGCTCCATTTCCTTTGAAACACAGCTTTAATTTTGCTCTGCTTCAGTGTTTTCACTTATTGTTCCTCGTGAATGAAGGTCTATGCTTTCCAGAATTAGCTTATAACCCAAGAAGAGTAGAGATGCACCTGTCAAAACTGCTGGGTTCTTGCCCAAACCTTTAGAGGCCTGCAGGCTCAAATAATTTGGAGATTCCTGGAGACATCATCTGATGTGCCCTTCAATCAGTCTTGAGGTGGGAAGTTCTAAGCCACTTTACATTGAATTCAAACATAGCAGGCCAAGAAGAAGGAGGTAAGATGGGGAACAGCTTATACATAGGGAGAACAGAGGGGAGGTAGGAAAGGGAAGCTTTGCAGAAACTCCCGAGCTAACCAGTACCCAGCCATACAGACACTGAATATAACTCCTGTGTCAAAAGCAAGGATTTAATTACTGGAGATAGGACTGGACAGAGGCAATACTGCAGCTAGATTAATTACCCCTACTTATAAAAGTCAAGGGAAGAATAACATTATTTTACCCTCTCAGATTATCTTTGTTTAAAACTTAGTCTAGTCAATTTCATTTGAAAATAATTAGCAAACATCTGGTGTTCTGTGGCTATTTCCCTCCCCATGATATAGATTCTTCTCACTTGGGTGAGCATTAATGGCATTTCCCTGCAGTGACTCCGCTCCTTTTCTGAGGAAGATTTCTGTAAGTGGAAACCACAGCTGAATTGGGTGCTGTTTCTTGTACAGTAGGGTGATCTATTGTGTTCATCTGGAGCTACAGTCATAAAGTTGTGGGTTCATTACGCCATTTTAACTGCCGCTGATCATGATAACTGCAAGTGTGACTCTGCAAATGCATTCAACCATTTTAAGGACGTAACAAGGAGGTAATCAATCCTCTATTCATTTTGTCATTTCTTTTTTATAACTTTAACTCTCCTCTTTGATAAACACCTAGATATTAGCGTTTTGGGGCTGAAGCAGGATATACAAAATCAGAGATCCCAAAACTATATGACACAGACCATGTTTATTATGCACAAAGCCACATAGAAAGTCCAGCTGGACAACTGACCTGAAGAATCTAAGTGAAGAGGCAGAGAGGTAACGAGGGTCGCCAGAGCAAGACAATTAGGACACATGGTAGGGACTGCATCCGCATCTTGAGAGGTTTCCTGAGGCCCGGACTGCAGTCTCAGATCTTAGTCCCAGGACCTTAAACATGAGAAGGGACAGGAATATCAAGAGCTCCAATCCCAAGCAGACATTCCCCTTCCTTCATGGTTCCTTCCTTGGGAAAAACGACACAGTATATATGAGCTAAGAAGAAAAGAGCAGGATTAATAGATGTTACCATTACCTGGTAGGAGTTAATAACTGTAATTGAGCAAAGAGTTTGGCTTAAATCATTGGTAGCTAAAACAAAAAGACAATATAACCATTGTTGTTTGGGGTGGGGGACACAAAAGATCTCTAAGCTTGTCTGTGGTGACTTTCCCCTTGTGATTATATTTGTTTGTGGGAATCTTATGTGGCACATTTAGCAATGCAGTGGAAAATATCGTTCTTTGTGAATCTGAAATGCTTTCTTCAGATCCTGAAATCTCTCAGGCCACTGTCTCACTGAACATCACCTGCTGGCAGTGAGGAATCTTGAGTAGTCCAGGTTGAGATTTTGCATTTGTTTCTGCAAAGGGTGATTATAGGCCCGGACTAATGTTTTAATCTAAGTTTTTAGTTGAAAGTGTCCAGACTACAGAGGTGGCATACATTTGAACCAGGTAAGGTCCACATCACTGGTTACTAATGCTTAGGGCAGACTTCTTTCCAGTCAGAAGCAGGCCTAAGATAGATGCTTCTAGTCACTGAGTTGTTAATGATACTCTTCGACTACAAAAACAGTAGTGTCAGGCAGTGGTTGAAGTTGTGGAATGGAATCACGCAGGGAGCAGTTGTCACTAGAGAGTTCCCTGCATTCACGGTAGTAAGATCCCCCCCACCCCCAACAAGAGAAATGGGACATGTCAGCAAGCACAAAGCTCAAAGGAGCAGCCTGAGCTGAGACACGGGGGCAGCACCCAATAAAACCAGACCCCCCAAAACTTGACTTTGTTAGGCCTTTCAGTTCTTTGTCTCAACTCATCACTCACTCGTCTGACTCACCTGCTTCTGATGATATTGGCTTCTGACACGGAATGATTTCTCTTTTCTTTCTTGAATGATTTCTTATACCTGGTTTTGCCTCATGTCTCTGTTCTGATGTTTGTCTCTGCATCTCTTGCCCTGAGTTCTGGATTCTTTTCTTGATTGCAATTTGCATTTGCCGATTGAGGTAGGCACTTCAATCAGTCCAACGCAGTCCCAAAGACCCTTGCACATAGGTGGTGTCTATTAAGTCCATTATTCCTGCTAATCCACCTGCAGAATCACGCAATGAATCAACCCAAGCTGGGAAGGGTGGGGCTCCACTCTGGAGGGGTTCCTTGAGAGAAAGGCAGGTCTGTGGAGTGAAAACTTGATCTGGTAAGAAGCCTGGTCCTGTGGATGGGATTCAAGGAGAGAGATCACAGAGAAGGGAAAAAAAGTTAAATTTGGGGTACACAAGGATACCCCTGAATTCTTCCTGAACGTGGCAGATTCTTCTATAAAAGAGACAAAGCAGAGCAAGAGCCCACTAATCCTGTCTGGGATCCTACATCCTGGCGTAAAGGAACCTGACAATTCTGTTTCATCAACGGTAAGTTGAACCATAGGATCCAGCAATTCCACTGGGTATATGCTCCCCCAAAAATGAAAAGCAGGGACTCAAATAGGTGTTTCTAGACCCGTGTTCATAGCATAGCAGTATTATTCACAAAAGGTGGAAGCAACCTAGTATCCATCAACAAATGAATGGATAAACAAAAGGTGCCGAATACATACAATGGAACATTATTCAGTCTTAAATAGGAAGGAAATTTTGACATGTTCTACAAGATGGATGAACTTTGAAGATATTATTTTAAGTGAGCTAAACCAGTTATGAAAGGACACATGCCAAATGATTCCACTTACATAAGGTACCTAGAATAGTCACATTCAGAGGGACAGAAAGTAGAAGAGTTGTTGCCAGGGGCTGCGAGGAGGGGGAATAGAAAGTTATTGTTTAGGGGCGCCTGGGTGGCTCAGTCGGTTAAGCGTTCAACTTCAGCTCAGGTCATGATCTCATGGTTCATGAGTTTGAGCCCCACATTGGGCTCTGTTCTGAAAGCTCAGAACCTGGAGACTGCTTCGGATTCTGTGCCTCCCTCCCTCTCTGCTCCTCTGCAGTTCATGCTCTGTCTCCACCTCTCTCTCTCTCAAAAATAAAAAATTAAAAAAAAAAAAAAGAAAGTTATTGTTTAGGGTCACCTGGGTGGCTCAGTTGGTTAAGCGGCTATCATCTTCTCAGGTCATGATCTCATGGTTCATGAGTTTGAGCCCGGCCTCTGGCTCTGTGGTGACCACAGAGTCTTCTTGGGATTCTCTCTTTCTCTCTCTCTGCCCCTCCCCTACTTGCTCTTTCTCTCTTTCTCAAAGTAAATAAATAAACTTAAAACAAAAAAGAAATTTATTGTTTAATGGGTACAGAGTTTCAGTGAGAGCAGATTAAAAAGTCTTGGAGAGGGGCGCCTGGGTGGCGCAGTCGGTTAAGCGTCCGACTTCAGCCAGGTCACGATCTCGCGGTCCGGAAGTTCGAGCCCCGCGTCAGGCTCTGGGCTGATGGCTCGGAGCCTGGAGCCTGTTTCCGATTCTGTGTCTCCCTCTCTCTCTGCCCCTCCCCCGTTCATGCTCTGTCTCTCTCTGTCCCAAAAATAAATAAACGTTGAAAAAAAAAATTAAAAAAAAAAAAAAAAAGTCTTGGAGATACATGATGGTGACGATTATGCAGCACTGTGATTGTACTGAAAGCCACTGACCCATACACTTGCAAATGGTTAAACTGATAAATTTTATATTATGCAAATTGTAGCACATTAAAAAAAAAAGAGTGAAGAAAGAAAAAAAAGTGACTTGGGACTGGTGGGGTGTGGGAGGAGTGACTGCAGAGATGTTAATATCCACCCCATCCCCTAAAGGAAAAAAGATCATCCCTGAGAGTGTAGACAGAAGCTGTTGTTGAATCGAATTGTGACGGGCAAAAGAAGACAGAGGTAAGTTAACAGGGTTCAGTTCCTTATAAATATTGGCTCAAACTACCAGCCATAGGTGCAAGGGTTCCACAAATAATCTAAAGTTATTGTATTGAGTAGAGCACCCTATCTGATCTGTTCGAATGCCTGCTAACATGCTTACCACACATACACAGACACACACACACACACACACAGACATTACATGCATACTGTTCCTACCTAATTGTGCAATCCTAATAGTCCCGGGAATTTGCACCTAGTACAGCCTTCGCTCATTTAGCCTTGTCCTTGAGGACAAGGACATGCCCTATTGAATGCCCTCAGGTATGATGTGTGAGTGGACAAGTCAATGGGAGAAGCAACACTAGAAGCAATCAAGAGTGGCCAGGGCCAATGCAAGCTCATTGCACTCGGCCTCAGCACCTCCTTAAGCCTGTGTTCGGTGGTCTCCAAATAGGCAAGGTGCAACATTAGACTTTGGTCTCCAAATTTAGCTAATATCTGCTCTTTGCTTTGACTTCAGCCTCAGCCTTTGGAAGGCCAAATAACTGAATGCCTAACTGTAGTGTCATTCCTGGTGTCTCTGAAACGATATGTGTGTGATCAGTGACCGTGAGATTGGGTAAGTTACCCTTGGGTCTAATCCATGAATCAACATCAGTTGCATAAACAGGGGCATGTCATTTAGATGGCTTGTGATTGTCAGAATATTCACTTTCACATATAAGTAAAGCATTTTAGATGTAAGTGCGATTAAAATTTCCTTGTGTGTTTTGGTTTCTGAGATTCTTTGTGATTCAGTTGAAGTATAAATATTTATTTATGAGTTCAGAGGATGCTGCTGCAATAATGAATGGTGATTGTGAACAACATGTTCATTTTATACATAAAATAAGGGTTTTTCAAATAGTTAAGTATTTAGTTCATGGGATTAACTTACTGAGATTGCTTCATCATCCTTGACTAAATTATTAAGTGCAGGAGCTGAAGAGGAAGGAAAGCTTCACTTCTGTCATCACTGTAAGAAAATAGATAAAGTTGGACACCTTGTCATGCCACCTAGAATTGTTGCCTAAACTGGCAGAGTTAGCCACCAAGATCTTTGTTCCTCTACTCACTTTGGCTGAAAATAAACATCTGTTCACAGCCCAGATGTGCAGTTTAGGGACCACACATCTGTGCTGAGAAATTGCTTTTCCCACACTAGGTCCCACACCCTTAACGGTTGACTCCTGAAAGTTTGAACCATTACAAATTTTATAAGATTTGATTGTAACATATTATTCTATGATATCCATTCTGTGATGATTAGGTTGACCAGCATACGCTGGTTTTCCTGCAAATGAGGGTGTTCCCGGGCGGGGGATTTGTGTGCTAACATCAGGAAAGTCCAGGGCCCTCTGGAATGAGTTGGTCACCCTAATGATGGTGATGCAGCCTCAGCTTTGGATTAGAGTTCATATTGCATTTAACATTTAGCCTAAGGTCTGTATTTGATGTAGAGCCATATCTAGCCATATCTAGTGCAATGCTGACTATCTCTCCAGCACAGAAGAACACAGGAGCACAGAATGACAGGTCTGGAGGGAAAGTGTAAGGCTGTTTAGTGACCCATCAGACTTGAGGTAGTGTACCCAAACTCCTAGCACCTCATGGATGGACCCAAAATTCAGGGCCCCCAGAATGAGCCCTGGTATCCATGTACTTCTCATGTTCAATACTCTATCCTCTTTACAGTTGCTATTGTTGACTTCCCTACAGTACAAGGTATCTGCTTACGTTTTTACTTCTCAGACTGCCTGGTACTCCAGTTTTTATTTGCTAGGCTCTATTCCTGGTCTGAGTCCTTTACATAAATGTTTTTGTTAGTTGAAGACAAGTCAGTATATTGCTTTTGAGTTTGTAAACATTGCCTAGATTAATGAACCAGGACCATTACTCTGGTTTATCAGTGTGCTGGGACATAGTGCAACTGATCAGTAGGTGTGTTCCTGTCATTGAACTGGTTTCCTCTTTTTTTTTTTTTTAATGTTTATATATTTTTGAGAGAGAGAGAGAATGAATTGGGGAGGGGCAGAGAGAGAGTGAGGCAGAATCCCAAGCAGATTCCTCACTGTCCATGCAGAGTCTGATGTGGGCTCAAACTCACAAACCGTGAGATCATAACATGAGCCGAAATCAAGAGAATGCTTAACGGACTGAGCTACCCAGCTGCCCCTGAAATGGCTTCTTATTTATATAAAAGGTTATTTGGTTGAAACTCAACCAATTTGTGGAGGAAAAAAAAAAGGCTGGCCAAAGGTTCAATAAGACGATTAGTCTATATTTTGGGGATTTATTTTTATTTTTTTAAAATCTTTTTTAATGTTTTATTTATTTTTGAGACAGGGAGAGACAGAGCATGAACAGGGGAGGGTCAGAGAGAGGGAGACACAGAATCTGAAACAGGCTCCAGGCTCTGAGCTGTCAGCACAGAGCCGGACGCGGGGCTCGAACTCACGGACCGCAAGATCATGACCTGAGCCGAAGTCGGCCACTTAACCGACTGAGCCACCCAGGCACCCCTATATTTTGGGGATTTAAAAAGAATTTTCTTTCTAAAAAGGAAGAGGTGGAGGGGATTAGGGTAAATAGCCATGAATTATTATGATAATTTTCTTAGTGCTTGTATTAATCCAGTCAGTCCTCACAATGGCTTTGTCAGTTAGGTCCTGTATATTGTTAGACTCTAAGACTAACTATCACTGGCACTGGTTAGGAGACTTGAGACCACAGTCACAAAGCTAGGAATTGGTAGAGGCATAATTTGAACCCAGGTGCTCAAAGCTTCCCTACACTCTTGTATTTTTCATGATGGATACAACACGGTCTTTAATATTTCTATAGTACAATTCTATAGCTATATTGTGAAATATTTTTGAAATTGTAACTTTTTTTTTTAATTTTTTTTTTTCAACATTTATTTATTTTTGGGACAGAGAGAGACAGAGCATGAGCGGGGGAGGGGCAGAGAGAGAGGGAGACACAGAATCGGAAACAGGCTCCAGGCTCTGAGCCATCAGCCCAGAGCCTGACGCGGGGCTCGAACTCACGGACCGCGAGATCGTGACCTGGCTGAAGTCGGACGCTCAACCGACTGCGCCACCCAGGCGCCCCTGAAATTGTAACTTTTATTTAAACTTCATTTTTTCATTACTTAGAAACTAATTTTACTCATCCAGTTCATTCCAAATAAAAGTTACCCATTATTATAGAATAATCTTGAAAAGTTTATGAAAAGTATGAGATCCAGCAACCAGCTACTTATGATTTGAATCAATGTTAGTGTTCTTTCAGTGGTAAAGAAACATACAACACATCCTATACAGAGGGGTGAGATGGGGTAGGAAAATGACAGAGGTGGTATGAGAAAGTGGAAACGAAGGCATCTTGAGGCTATTTGCTTAGAACATTTTTTCATCTAAAAAAAAAAGAGAGAAGAAAAAATTATAATCATATTTTAAAATGGCTCTTTACCCATATTATAACAATGACTAGAAACTTTCCATCTGAATTGAAGTCACAGCCTTATAAGTAGCCACTCTCAAAATCATCTGCCTGTTACTCTAGAGCCAAAGACACAATAGCCTCTCAGGTCCCTAGAATTTTCTGATTCTGAATCAGTCCCTTTCACTGCTTGTCTGTATTTTCTTCTGCCCCAAACAGTGAAGAGATGCAAATATCCAAAAGGCTATTTTCCATGCTTGTTGGGGTAATAGCTAGCCCATAAGATGCTAACCTACACAATGCTATTATTGGTCATATATAGATCAAGATGACTTACCACCGTGAAAATTCATAGTAACATCTCTAACTATATTAGAACCTGCTTGAGATGTACAAAGCACTCTCATGGACTCAGTCAAGTCCCATAACAACCCTGAAAGTTAGGAGTTATTATCCCCAGCTCCTAAATAAAGAAAGAGAAATAGAAGTGCTAAGGATCTCTTCCAGAGTCACACAGTATTCTGATTGCAAATCTAGCATACGTGGCATTATACACAGACTAATAATAAGACATGAACAATTTGAAAAGGAAGAGATTCCTTTGTATGTGTGACATTAGAGGGCATCAAAAGAAATAACCAATACTGTAGCATAAATCTTCTTTCAAGAACGACAACACGAGATGGAAAGAATCCTGTCATTAATTCTTCCTGCTAACACTCTTTATCCCTCTTAAGGATATTAATAAAAACTTTAAGGCTTTGGAAATCTGTATCAATTTATTCTCTCTCTCATATATACACATGTATATATACACATATACATATATCTTATATAAATTACACATATATTCACGTATTATACATATGTGTGTGTGTGTGTGTGTGTGTGTAAAGGTTTAATTTTATTTTAAGGTAGGCAGAACACCTGCATGCAGAATTATATATAAGTGAATGATGCTCATGTTCAAATCTACTGATAATTAAGATGCTTTGTGCATGGAGTGTGGTTTACAAAAATATTAATGCTAGTAGGATTGATTCAGTGAGAGCCACGCACTGTCCAAGAATTATCCCCATATTATTTATTAAAGAAAAAAATTCCTTTTGCTAAAAAAGTAGAAAATAGCTCTATCCATTTTTCAATATGCCTAGAAAACTATTACCAGGGATGTCTCATTGTGTTGATTGCCCTCCTGTGCATAAAATGCATATTAAAATTAAAAATCAACAAAAGAAATAAATATTTGTTGTCATGTCTACATTTGGGAGGTAAAGGCCTACAGCTTGGTTGAGAAAGTAAGATGGATATGCACATAGCGTGACTAATAGAAATGGGACTTCCCCACCCTAATTCAGTTTTCTCTTTGTATTCTGTTACCAGGCTGGAGCAGCTGACTGGTCAACAGTGCCTGAATTTGGTGCTCTGGTTGTACCAATTTTATACCCTTGGGTTAAAGAGATACTGAACTCCAACTGTAAGTCACCAGAAGCCAAATAAAATGTAATAAAAAACAGAATTCAGCTTGTTTTGTTATATTTTCCTTTATCTATGTTTCTTGGTTTTGTTTGCTTTTTATTTTAATTAGACTTACTCAAATTTCTTTAGTGTATATATATTTTAACCAAATATTCAGGTACTGAGAAAAATATCAAGTGGTGCCAACATTAGCCATCACACAATCACTTTGTTTACTCTGACTGGGAACCTAAGAAATTCCAAAATACGTTATGGCATGGAGAATGAGCCCATGACCTGTATGTGGGGGTGGGGGTTGGTTGGCTGCATTTACAACTGTAAACTTTCCAATATTTTATGTGATGGATACTAACTTACTAAATTGCAAAATCAAGGTTCTCATTTTTGTGTGTGTCGGAAAATATTGTAACTAAGGGAAATTTTTTTTTCCTTGATTACTCATAACTATGATAAGCCTATTGGAGAAACTAGGACATTTTTCAGCACATAAAAATTGACTGCAGTCACAAGCCCATGATATCTACATTTTTAACTTTGAAACTGATGCTCATAGTTCTTTGTCCTTTCACAAAAAGGCTGTGTTTTTTTTTCTGGAGAAGAAAGACATTTATGAATCATGCCTCAGCCATATGCATTGGAAAAGAAATTATAAAGATGGCATGTCAAAAAAATAAGTGCAGCATAACTCATCATAATATCCAATTCTATATTCTCAGCCTTAGTGGCCCGCAGGCACACATAGGAGATGATTCATCTCAGAACTCCCCGAAAAACCTAGCATAATGCTTTGCACATAGTAGGTGCTTGCTAAATGTCTGATTATGCATTGAATGGATAAACTAAAGCTATTTATCCTGCCAATGTCCAAATTGCTCTCCAGACAGCTTGGGTAAGGATAATATCTGTTTGTCAGAGACATTTATTCACACAGTTGTGAATGTTACCCTTGAAAATACAGGAAGTATTTTTATAGTGTTACCCTTGAAAATACAGGAAGTTAGAGTTTGTTTTTTTTTTTTTTTTTGTTTAGAACAATCTATAAAGACAGAATGATAATGACAAGTAGGTTGTATACCAGAACACATGAGTGGCCATGGGTCACAAAGAAAATGATACATATTGACTTAACTCAATAGACATTAGACATTAAATTAGTCAGGCTTCTCCAGAGAACTACAAGCAAAAGAATGTATAGAGAGAAAGAAGAAGGAAGAGATTTATTACAAGGAACTGACTTACATGATTATGGAGGCTGAGAAGCCCTCAGATCTGCAGGCAGCAAGCTGGAGATCCAGAGAACTGACCCTAGAAAAGCTGATCTTCCCACTCCAAGTCCAAAGGCAAGAAATGATTAATGTCTCAGTTCAACAATCAGACAAGAGGAGTTCCCCCTTATTCATGGGAAGATCAGCCTTCTTGTTCCATTTAGGCCTTCAACTGATTGGTTGAGGCCCACCCACAAAAAGGAGGGCAACCGGCTTGACTCAGCCTACCACTTCAAATGTTAATCTCAACCAGAAACCCCCTCACTGACACACCCAGAATAATGTTTGACCAAACATGTCTGGGCACCAATCACAGACGTGAAGGATTCCATTACTCCCTTCATCCATCATTCTATTTCATTGATAGTTCTTCAGCTTGACAAGCTTATGTCTCACTTTTAACATAATCTTTGCCCATTTATTTTCTCAGCTTATATATAATATATATCATATATCATTAGTATAATATATAGTTATAAACATATAGTTAATAATGTATAGTTAATTAATTAATAGTATATATGTACCTCCTTCATACACACACACACACACACACACACACATATATAAAATCGGTTTCCTGAATACCTCCCCACACATTGATCTCACTCTCCAGAGAGAACAATTTTTTTAATTTTTTAGATATTTATTTTAGATCATATCTCCATTTTTCTAAATCATGAGATTAGGGTGCTATTTCTTGTTATTTCTGTTTTAACATATGTTGATTTCCTGTAAGACAAGAATTTTATTCTTTGTTCTCCTCTCTTTCTCCCTCTCTCTCTCTACCCTGATATGGTTAGTTATAGGACCTTGCTTTTGGTTCAAAAAATGTCTCAGTCTGTATTTCCCAGAAAACAGTACCTAAAGCAAAGTTGATAGGCTAATACTTTACTGGAGGTACAACCCTGAGATGCAAGAGTCGGGAGGCAGGGTTACAAACAAGGGAAGCAAACATAAGGGCTGGTGCATTACTGAGCAGCTAAGCCTTGCAAGAACACTAACCAATTGCTTGACCCTATACAAACCCTCCAGAATGGTAGACGAGAACCCCTTAACCTCAGAACTGTCTGTTCTAGAGAATGAAGGGTAAAGAGTTTGTTAGCTCTTTCCCATCTCCTGTTTTTCATGGGTCATCGAGGCTTCCACAGATGGGTCTTCACTACTCCATGCTGCCAGGTTGTATTACTCAGGCCTTCCTGGAGGGATGTGACAGAGGTATGTGATGCCCAGCTCTCCCCCTGGGGCGGGCTGAGATGAAGTGACAACCTGGTGGCCAGTGGCCAATGCTCCCCACTGAGCAAGGAGCCAGGGTATGGGGGTGGGAGGAGATGAGGAACAAATCTAGAGCCGTATAAACTGGTCACATACAATCAATATTCAGTGTTTTATTTTTGAGACTAAGTAAATAGTATCCATGGTGGAGTCTGATATTATTCTAGATTACATTCTCTTGTATAATTTAAAATTTTTCCTTCTTTTGAAAATTTACTTTTTATTTACTTATTATTAACTTATCCCCAAACTCTGACAGAATTGTTAATATCTGTTTTATATATCAGGTATTCTATTACACATTTTTTCCCTTTAGATACATTATTTTGGAGCCCTTTGACCTCTCTCTCTAATCTCCGCATGTTGCCTGCTAGACCTGCTCACACCTGGTATGCAAAATGTCCCTTCACTATCATTTTGAAATTGTCTTTTGATTCTCTTATATATGGGTTCCTGTTTCCTGAGTCCAATGTCTTCCACTTTCATGGTTTATGTTCCAATTTTGTTGGAACAAATCTGCCAGTAGTGTTGTGAAAAAGGTAATATTTTTGAGGTCTTACATGTCTGATGATATTGATGGGATTCAGGGAAGGCCTCCCCAAACTGTGCCACTTTGGCATATTATTTGGAATTAAGGTTACATGAGAGATAGCTGATACAAGAAGGATGCGCTGACTGTCCCTTCTCTCCCTGAAAGCAAGAAATAAATTCCCTATGTGAAGGGTTACCCTCTCCACACCTGGAGGATAAAAGGCATCCTTATCACCAGAGATAGGGAATTCAAGGCCAAGATGGCTATAGGAACAAGCCTTGTGACTTCATTAAGTTGCTATCCCAAGCCCAAACTACTTTATCTTGTCAATTCTTAATAAATGCCTTGTTTCTTTGTCTAAAAGATAGAGAAGCTGCCTGCTTTGGTCACTTCTTTGTGCTTCGTATTTTTATGAGCTCTTATACATACAAAGTCAAATTGGTTTTTTACCCCTGTTGATCCTGTCTTATGTCAATTTAATGGGTAGACTAGCCAAAGAAGCCAGAAAGGAAGAAAGGAAGAATTTTCCTGTGCTACAATTGTCTTTATTCTTCTCCCCACATTTGACAGGTGGGTTAGCTCACATTTCAGTTTCCTTCAGAATTTTGAAGGCACTACTCCATTTTCTTTTCTCCCCAGTTTGTTGTTGAGATAATTACTGTCATTTGATCCCTGCTACTTTGATGAGATCCTTCCCAACCAGATATACATATTAAGTGTGCTGGGAACCCACCGGGATCCCTTTAGTCTGCAAACTGTGTCTTGCCTTCTGGGACATTTCATTGTATCTTCTCTTTATTTTCCTCCTCCTTCTATTTATTTATTGTCTGTCTTATGCTTTCTTTTTCTGCAACTTATATCACATGGACATTGGTGCCACTGATCTGATTGTCTACATTCCTGATTTTTTCTATCACATTTTCCTATTTCTTTCTTTTTGTTTTTCTCTCTGACAGTCTCTGGCCTTATCTCCCACTTCTCTACTGAATTTTTTATTTCTGCTATCAATTTTTAATTTTCAAAAGTCCTTTTTACCAGAACTTTTATGCTTTGTATATTCTTTTCTTTAGAGCTTCCTTTTCTTTTTCTGGATGCAATGTCTCCTTCTCCATCTCTTTTACCTCTCATTTCAACCTCTAAATATTTTAACTATTAAAAACATGTAGCTATTTGTCTAAATGTTTTTGTTTTGTTTGCTTTGTCTAAATGTTTCACCTAACTATTTAGTTCTAGGGGCGCCCGAGTGGCTCAGTTGGTTAAGCATCCGATTTTCACCTCAGGTCATGATCTCACAGTTTTGTGAGTTCAAGCCCTGAATCGGGCTCTGTGCTGACAGTTCAGAGCCTGGATCCTGCTTTAGATTCTGTGTCTCCCTCTCTCTGACCCTCTCTGCTCTCACTCTGTCTCTATCTCTCCCAAAAATAAATAAAACATTAAAAAAATTTTTTTAACTATTTAAAACAGGACTCAGCCCCCCCCCCCCCCACCATATCTCTTCTCTTCTCTAACCTCCCTCTCCTTATGTAGTCTTATTTACTTCCTGGTTTTAATAACATATACATGCAGGTGACTCGATCCTTTCATGATACGCTATATAAAACAACTCTCCTTGCCCACCACCCTGAGCCCCATTGCTCTCCACTACTTTCCCTTCCTGTATTTTCACGTGAAAAAATTTATTTGTACACACACACACATGTAGGTTAATTTTAACTCCTTGGGAGAAACAGAATTCTTTCTACACCAAAGTGTAGACAGTTAGGCAGAGGAATCAGGATCTCTATCCGGAGTTTAATCAGAAGCTCAATTCTAAACAGATTCCATGGGGTTGAACAAAAAGTAGCATACTCTGAATGATACTTTTGGGGATTGTTTAAGAGCACAGTGTCTGCTATTCTAAGCAATTTCTTTCTGGAATTTCTATTGGATTTGTTTATATTTGTACTATTTATTGCAAGACAGCTGCAATTCAAAACAAAGGGATAGCTGTGTAGTAGATATTTAAGTAGTTGGTATCTTGTCAGTTGTATCTGCTTGCTTGCTCTTTTTATTTTTTATTTATTTATTTTTAGCAAGTGTGGACTTTTCTGACTGCTTGAGCTAAAAGAGAAACGACCCCAAAACAAAAATAAGGTTTATTGGGTGGGAGTTTGACTTACCTAGCTTTAAGAGTATGCTGATTACCGACTCGGAAGATGGCGGCGTAGGAGGACGCTGGGCTCACCGCGCGTCCTGCTGATCACTTAGATTCCGCCTACACCTGCCTAAATAACCCAGAAAACCGCCAGAAGATTAGCAGAACAGAGTCTCGGGAGCCAAGCGCAGATGAGAGGCCCACGGAAGAGGGTAGGAAGGGCGGCGAGGCGGTGCGCGCTCCACGGACTGGCGGGAGGGAGGCGGGGCGGAGGGGCAGCTCGCCCGCCAAGCAGAGCCCCCGAGTCTGGCTGGCAAAAGCGGAGGGGCCGTACGGACGGACGGAGTGTGTTCGGACAGCAAGCGCGACTTAGCGTCTGGGAGGTCATAAGTTAACAGCTCTGCTCAGAGAGCGGGAAGACTGGAGGACAAAGGGAGGGAGAGCTGCTGAGCCCCGGGACTACAGAGCTCAGTTTGGCGGGGAACAAAGGCGCTCGCCAGCGCCATCTCCCCCCCCCCCCCCCCCCCCAGCCAAAATCCCAAAGGGAACCAGTTCCTGCCAGGGAAATTGCTCGCTCAGCACAAACACCCAGCTCTGTGCTTCTGCGGAGCCAAACCTCCGGCAGTGGATCTGACTCCCTCCTGCTGCCACAGGGCCCCTCCTGAAGTGGATCACCTAAGGAGAAGCGAGCTAAGCCTGCCCCTCCTGCCCCCGTGCACCTTGCCTACCCACCCCAGCTAATACGCCAGATCCCCAGCACCACAAGCCTGGCAGTGTGCAAGTAGCCCAGATGGGCCACGCCACCCCACAGTGAATCCCGCCCCTAGGAGAGGGGAAGAGAAGGCACACACCAGTCTGACTGGGGCCCCAGCGGTGGGCTGGTGGCAGACATCAGGACTGACTGTGGCCCCACCCATCAACTCCAGTTATACACCACAGCACAGGGGAAGTGCCCTGCTGGTCCTCACCACTCCAGGGACTATCCAAAATGACCAAGCGGAAGAATTCCCCTCAGAAGAATCTCCAGGAAATAACAACAGCTAATGAGCTGATCAAAAAGGATTTAAATAATATAACAGAAAGTGAATTTAGAATAATAGTCATAAAATTAATCGCTGGGCTTGAAAACAGTATAGAGGACAGCAGAGAATCTCTTGCTACAGAGATCAAGGGACTAAGGAACAGTCACGAGGAGCTGAAAAGCTCTTTAAACGAAATGCAAAACAAAATGGAAACGACGACAGCTCGGATTGAAGAGGCAGAGGAGAGAATAGGTGAACTAGAAGATAAAGTTATGGAAAAAGAGGAAGCTGAGAGAAAGAGAGATAAAAAAATCCAGGAGTATGAGGGGAAAATTAGAGAACTAAGTGATACACTAAAAAGAAATAATATACGCATAATTGGTATCCCAGAGGAGGAAGAGAGAGGGAAAGGTGCTGAAGGGGTACTTGAAGAAATTATAGCTGAGAACTTCCCTGAACTGCGGAAGGAAAAAGGCATTGAAATCCAAGAGGCACAGAGAACTCCCTTCAGACGTAACTTGAATCGATCTTCTGCACGACATATCATAGTGAAACTGGCAAAATACAAGGATAAAGAGAAAATTCTGAAAGCAGCAAGGGATAAACGT
The DNA here is from genome assembly GCF_007474595.2 of Lynx canadensis. Classification (NCBI taxonomy): domain Eukaryota; kingdom Metazoa; phylum Chordata; class Mammalia; order Carnivora; family Felidae; genus Lynx; species Lynx canadensis. The sequence goes on along the minus strand of NC_044311.2, from coordinate 83,855,552 downwards.
GCCCTCACATATAAAGGGAGACCTATAAGACTCGTAACTGATCTCTCTTTTGAAACTTGGCAGGCCAGAAAGGATTGGCACGATATTTTCAGTGTGCTAAACAGGAAAAATATGCAGCCTAGAATCCTTTATCCAGCAAGTCTGTCATTTAGAATAGAAGGAGAGATAAAGGTCTTCCCAAACAAACAAAAACTGAAGGAATGTGTCACCACTAAACCAGCCCTACAAGAGATCCTAAGGGGGATCCTGTGAGACAAAGTACAATAGACATCACTACAAGCATAAAACATACAGACATCACAATGACTCTAAACCCGTATCTTTCTATAATAACACTGAACGTAAATGGATTAAATGCGCCAACCAAAAGACATAGGGTATCAGAATGGATAAAAAAACAAGACCCATCTATTTGCTGTCTACAAGAGACTCATTTTAGATCTGAGGACACCTTTAGATTGAGAGTGAGGGGATGGAGAACTATTTATCATGCTACTGGAAGCCAAAAGAAAGCTGGAGTAGCCATACTTATATCAGACAAACTAGACTTTATTTTTTTATTTTTATTTTTTTTATAATTTTTTTTTCAACGTTTATTTATTTTTTTGGGACAGAGAGAGACAGAGCATGAACGGGGGAGGGGCAGAGAGAGAGGGAGACACAGAATCGGAAACAGGCTCCAGGCTCTGAGCCATCAGTCCAGAGCCTGACGCGGGGCTCGAACTCCCAGACCGCGAGATCGTGACCTGGCTGAAGTCGGACGCTTAACCGACTGCGCCACCCAGGCGCCCCTTGACAAACTAGACTTTAAATTAAAGGCTGTAACAAGAGATGAAGAAGGGCATTATGTAATAATTACAGGGTCTATCCATCAGGAAGAGCTAACAATTATAAATGTCTATGCGCCGAATACCAGAGCCCCCAAATATATAAAACAATTACTCATAAACATAAGCAACCTTATTGATAAGAATGTGGTAATTGCAGGGGACTTTAACACCCCACTTACAGAAATGGATAGATCATCTAGACACACGGTCAATAAAGAAACAAGGGCCCTGAATGATACGTTGGATCCGATGGACTTGACAGATATATTTAGAACTCTGCATCCCAAAGCAACAGAATATACTTTCTTCTCGAGTGCACATGGAACATTCTCCAAGATAGATCACATACTGTGTCACAAAACAGCCCTTTATAAGTTTACAAGAATTGAAATTATACCATGCATACTTTCAGACCACAATGCTATGAAGCTTGAAATCAACCACAGGAAAAAGTCTGGAAAACCTCCAAAAGCATGGAGGTTAAAGAACACCCTACTAACAAATGAGTGGGTCAACCAGGCAATTAGAGAAGAAATTAAAAAATATATGGAAACAAACGAAAATGAAAATACAACAATCCAAACGCTTTGGGACGCAGCGAAGGCAGTCCTGAGAGGAAAATACATTGCAATCCAGGCCTATCTCAAGAAGCAAGAAAAATCCCAAATACAAAATCTAACAGCACACCTAAAGGAAATAGAAGCAGAACAGCAAAGGCAGCCTAAACCCAGCAGAAGAAGAGAAATAGTAAAGATCAGAGCAGAAATAAACAATATAGAATCTAAAAAAACTGTAGAGCAGATCAACGAAACCAAGAGTTGGTTTTTTGAAAAAATAAAATTGACAAACCTCTAGCCAGGCTTCTCAAAAAGAAAATGGAGAAGACCCAAATAGATAAACTCATGAATGAAAATGGAATTATTACAACCAATCCCTCAGAGATACAAACAATTATCAGGGAATACTATGAAAAATTATATGCCAACAAATTGGACAACCTGGAAGAAATGGACAAATTCCTAGACACCCACACTCTTCCAAAACTCAATCAGGAGGAAATAGAAAGCTTGAACAGACCCATAACCAGCGAAGAAATTGAATCGGCTATCAAAAATCTCCCAACAAATAAGAGTCCAGGACCAGATGGCTTCCCAAGGGAGTTCTACCAGACGTTTAAAGCAGAGATAATACCTATCCTTCTCAAGCTATTCCAAGAAATAGAAAGGGAAGGAAAACTTCCAGACTCATTCTATGAAGCCAGTATTACTTTGATTCCTGAACCAGACAGAGACCCAGTAAAAAAAGAGAACTACAGGCCAATATCCCTGATGAATATGGATGCAAAAATTCTCAATAAGATACTAGCAAATCGAACTCAACAGCGTATAAAAAGAATTATTCACCATGATCAAGTGGGATTCATTCCTGGGATGCAGGGCTGGTTCAACATTCGCAAATCAATCAACGTGATACATCACATTAACAACAAAAAAAGAGAAGAACCATATGATCCTGTCAATCGATGCAGAAAAGGCCTTTGTCAAAATCCAGCACCCTTTCTTAATAAAAACCCTTGAGAAAGTCGGGATAGAAGGAACATACTTAAAGATCATAAAAGCCATTTATGAAAAGCCCACAGCTAACATCATCCTCAACGGGGAAAAACTGAGAGCTTTTTCCCTGAGATCAGGAACACGACAGGGATGCCCACTCTCACCGCTGTTGTTTAACATAGTGCTGGAAGTTCTAGCATCAGCAATCAGACAACAAAAGGAAATCAAAGGCATCAAAATTGGCAAAGATGAAGTCAAGCTTTCGCTTTTTGCAGATGACATGATATTATACATGGAAAATCCGATAGACTCCACCAAAAGTCTGCTAGAACTGATACATGAATTCAGCAAAGTTGCAGGATACAAAATCAATGTACAGAAATCAGTTGCATTCTTATACACTAACAATGAAGCAACAGAAAGACAAAGAAACTGATCCCATTCACAATTGCACCAAGAAGCATAAAATACCTAGGAATAAATCTAACCAAAGATGTAAAAGATCTGTATGCTGAAAACTATAGAAAGCTTATGAAGGTAATTGAAGAAGATTTAAAGAAATGGAAAGACATTCCCTGCTCATGGATTGGAAGAATAAATATTGTCAAAATGTCAATACCACCCAAAGCTATCTACACATTCAATGCAATCCCAATCAAAATTGCACCAGCATTCTTCTCGAAACTAGAACAAGCAATCCTAAAATTCATATGGAACCAAAAAAGGCCCCGAATAGCCAAAGTAATTTTGAAGAAGAAGACCAAAGCAGGAGGCATCACAATCCCAGACTTTAGCCTCTACTACAAAGCTGTAATCATCAAGACAGCATGGTATTGGCACAAAAACAAACACATAGACCAATAGAATAGAATAGAAACCCCAGAACTAGACCCACAAACGTATGGCCGACTAATCTTTGACAAAGCAGGAAAGAACATCCAATGGAAAAAAGACAGTCTCTTTAACAAATGGTGCTGGGAGAACTGGAGAGCAACATGCAGAAGGTTGAAACTAGACCACTTTCTCACACCATTCACAAAAATAAACTCAAAATGGATAAAGGACCTGAATGTGAGACAGGAAACCATCAAAACCTTAGAGGAGAAAGCAGGAAAAGACCTCTCTGACCTCAGCCGTAGCAATCTCTTACTCGACACATCCCCAAAGGCAAGGGAATTAAAAGCAAAAGTGAATTACTGGGACCTTATGAAGATAAAAAGCTTCTGCACAGCAAAGGAAACAACCAACAAAACTAAAAGGCAACCAACGGAATGGGAAAAGATATTTGCAAATGACATATCGGACAAAGGGCTAGTATCTAAAATCTATAAAGAGCTCACCAAACTCCACACCCGAAAAACAAATAACCCAGTGAAGAAATGGGCAGAAAACATGAAAAGACACTTCTCTAAAGAAGACATCCGGATGGCCAACAGGCACATGAAATGATGTTCAACGTCGCTCCTCATCAGGGAAATACAAATCAAAACCACACTCAGATATCACCTCACGCCAGTCAGAGTGGCCAAAATGAACAAATCAGGAGACTATAGATGCTGGAGAGGATGTGGAGAAACGGGAACCCTCTTGCACTGTTGTTGGGAATGTAAATTGGTGCAGCTGCTCTGGAAAGCAGTGTGGAGGTTCCTCAGAAAATTAAAAATAGACCTACCCTATGACCCAGCAATAGCACTGCTAGGAATTTATCCAAGGGATACAGGAGTACTGATGCATAGGGGCACTTGTACCCCAATGTTTATAGCAGCACTCTCAACAATAACCAAATTATGGAAAGAGCCTAAATGTCCATCAACTGATGAATGGATAAAGAAATTGTGGTTTATATACACAATGGAGTACTACGTGGCAATGAGAAAGAATGAAACATGGCCTTTTGTAGCAACGTGGATGGAACTGGAGAGTGTGATGCTAAGTGAAATAAGCCATACAGAGAAAGACAGATACCATATGGTTTCACTCTTATGTGGATCCTGAGAAACTTAACAGAAACCCATGGGGGAAGGGAAGGAAAAAAAAAAAAAAGAAGTTAGAGTGGGAGAGAGCCAAAACATAAGAGACTGTTAAAAACTGAGAACAAACTGAGGGTTGATGGGTGGTGGGAGGGAGGGGAGGGTGGGTGATGGATATTGAGGAGGGCACCTTCGATGAGCACTGGGTGTTGTATGGAAACCAATTTGACAATGAATTTCATATATTAAAAAAAAAAAGTATGCTGATTACCCAGAAAAAGTCTTTAAATGGATTTTAAGAATGGTATAAGAATAATCTTGAATCTTAGAAACTTTTTTTAAATACCTGAAAAAAAATTAAAGAAACAAGTAATGATATTTAAATGCAAGGCTATGTCAGAGTTTGAAGAAGATAATGTCATTTGGAAAATATGCAGATAGCATAGACAAAGTGTGTCCCAATTTTGGCTAGATAGCCAAATGTCCATGACTGGGGGGATTTCTTATTTTATGAATTTTGAAGGAAAGCAGAGCTAGCCTTTCTCTATATAAGCCAATAAGACCAGAGAGTAATTTTCCCAGACTCCTTTGCAGCTAGACAATGAACATATAATGTAGGCTGGCCAGTCATGTTCAGCCACGTGAGAATTCAGATCAGGAACCAGGGATGCAAAGAGTAAAACCTGGGGAGGATCCATTTCACAGGTGGCAGTGGCAGGCTGGCCAGAAGCTGCATCCGGGATCCAGTGACCATAGTGAAGAGGAATTCTAGCACCATCTGTGGCCCGCATAGCAGCAGTATCCTCACCAGACTACATTTTGTTCTGGGTCAGCTTCTCCAGACTTCCTGTTAATTCCCCCAATTTTTCTTCTCTTATGAATTAGATTCAAAATCAGATTCAGTTTTTCTTACTTAAAACTGAAAACACTGACTAATGCTAAAATACTGTTTACACTCTAATGACAACCCTTCCAACCACAAATACATTACTATTGGGGTAGGATGGAGTTTATCAAAAAGAATTACAGTGAGCTATATTAGAAACTGAGCCTAGGGGACACAGGACATATCAGCCTGTAGTGCCCTTCCCTGTGCTCTTCATTGTAAAATCCTGCAAATGTTGATGATCTCCAAATTCCCATTCTACTAGAATATATTACAGCCTCCTTTTAGCGGGGAGGGGGGAGTAGTTAGAAATGCCTTAACATTTTTATAATCCTAGGGTTTACTAGACATTAGCGAAGCAGTATATCTTTGGTCTCAGTGTAAGGAAAGCAGGCAGAGTCATCTAAAGGTTTTTTAGGATGTGATGCCAAATGGCCACAGAAAGATACACAGATCAAAATGAGACCCCCAAAGATAGCTATCTTCCAACCGGCCATCAATTACAGCTGAAATTTCAGGCTTTTTTTTTCCCTTTGTCTGGGCCCTCATGAGATGTAGAAAGTTGTGGTGGAGGGAGGGGAATGAGTTGGAAAGGAGTATTAAAGATGTCTTAGTATGGACAATAGCCTATGTAAATCTTTACAAAAGATCTCACCTTAGATCCATGCTTGAGACATTGAACTGCTTGTTCTCATGATGCTCATTGAGCACTAGGAGGTCAATGAAATATCCTAAGATTATATAAGCTAGCTAGATACTGGTACCCAGGGAGTTGTCAGCTACTAAGTGAAGGTCCTTAAAACTCAGGGTGGAAGGACAGGAGCTTTGCAATTGTTGCCAATGGAGCTAAAACCCAGAAGGGCAATATATAAACATAAAACACTTGGCAAAGTCCAATGTATCTAATTGACATAACTAAAAATGACTTGGAGCAAAATGATTAAATGCAGTTCACCATAATCAACTTACTGTCCAACCACTAGGTGTAGGGATGTTCAGCATAGTGGCTAAGGGTATAGGCTTTTCTACTCTCTGACCTTGAACAAGCCACTAACTCCCTCTGAATCACTGCTTTCTCATTTACAAAAATGTCCTTAACAATAACCAGTTCCTGGTATTTTGAAAATTAATAAAAGAATACTTAGAAATCACTATATATGTACATGACACATAGTAAGTTTACACTAAATTATAGCAATTACTGTTATGATGGACCTGAGCATTTTCTACTGGGCTAGTCTCTGGCTGTCTTTCTTCATGAGTCAGCTGCAGGTATATGTTGTTCCCTTTGTTTCATGTCCTGGCAGTGGCTTCCTTTACTATTTTACTTTCCTCTGCTACTGGTACACATTTTCCCTTCATTCTTAAACATGATCAGTCCTGATGGCCAGTTCCCATTTCTTCGCCAACTAGAATTTAAGTGTGATGATATGTAGTGTATTATTGGAAACAACAAACTAACATGTGTCATCTTTCATTCTGCTTCAGCAGCAGCCCTTGACCTGTTCAGTTTCTTATATATGTCATCCAGCCCATTGTAAGAAAACCACAGAACCAGTAGAAGTCCAGCCTATAAGGGTTTCAGGTATTTCTTCTCCACCAGCATGGGCAGACTATAAGTTGCCCTTTTTGCTTCTGGCCTGTGAAATCAACAACTAACACAGGTATCACAAAGCTTCTGGTTTCCAAATATCAGCTGATATGCAGATTGATGTCTTGCTTATTCTCAACTGCTTTCGTTCTCAGGTCACCTTCACCCAACTCCAAATTTGCATCTTTGGCTCCTTTGGATTTATTCTCTCTAATATTTAGTTCTTAGATTTCTCATGTTGACCTCATCTTGGCTTACTGTCTCAGCCCCAGGAGTTTCTATTAGGTTAAAATAAATTAAAAATCCCTTGTTCTAGCTTCATGGAAAACATAATCCCTGTCCTAAATCATTCTTGAGATATGCATGTGGCAGTAAAGAACATCATTCCAGAGTCAGCTTATCTGGATTCAAATCCCAATTTTTATATTTTTCAGCTATGTGGCCTTGGCTAGGTGGCTTAACCCAGTTGAGTCTCTGTATTTCCTCAGAAAATTGGTGTTGATATTGTTAAAACTATTATACGAGGATCAAATAAGACACAAAAAAATGCCCCCCCAAAAAGAAGAATATAAACTACAAGGGTAAAGTTAGCCATTCAAAACTGAAATGAAAGATGGCTAATAAGAAGGTCAGCAAGTAAGAAAAGGAGTTATCATCTTCTCCCTTGTCTAAAACAAAGATCCATTAAGATATATTTCTTGAATTGGACCCTGATGCCAAACCCTTAAAGCAAATGGAAGCAACAGTCTGTAGGCTCAGGAAAACCAGGATTTTGCCACTTTTGTTCTTAGTATGATTTATTATGAACTTTTTTTTTACTTCTAGGACTTAAAGAAATATTGGTTAGCATCGTAATTGCCTTTTTGAAAATTAGGCAGCTGAAGGTGTAAGACTTTGGTTGTATTTCTGCATACAAAACTCATTTTCTTATTTTAATTAAGAAAACATGTCTATATATGTCTTTCTTTGGCCAAAGCCCTGATGACACAAAGCAGAGAGCTTGGGCGATGGACCAGTGCTGCTTCCCACGGAATGAGAGACTGCTTGACCTTGGTAAAATAATAGAGCAGGTCAGTTCATATCCAGCAAACTCATGCTGGGACTGAATTTTAAAAATAGTTTTCTGTCTGCAAGTGGGGAGCTTGATATGTTCTGGTCCACTTCGTTTCATTTAGGACTGCCACCTGACATCTGGATCGCCAAGGACAGACCTGTGATCACATCCACAGAATGAAACTACACCTTTCCTTCAGGATCTCAGAAGGAAGAGATTTCAATATTAACACCTGGAGTCTCTGTAAGACACACTCTTCTCAAAGCCTAAGGAAAGAATTGATTCAACTGAGAATCAAAATGTCTAATTATCCTATTTGATAGGAAAACATAGAGCAATTAAGGGATTGATCCAGTTACACAGTTATATAACTAACTTGACATTGGCTGTTCAGTCCCAGAGTCTTTGTTCTCTCCAAAATCCTTTTACTCATCTCTTCAGGCGATTTGATTTATCATAAATTGTACTGTTGCCAACATTTCCCCGAACATTTGTTTTTCTTTTCCACTATGAAATTAACTCAGACATAAGAAACGAATGTTTGAGCTGGTGATGCTTTGTGTATGTGTGTACTAAGAATGGGGTCTGTCCCCGTGGGATGTCATCTCTATGAACTTGTGTTGCATTCTGTGTTTACCAGATCTGGACAATAGAAGAGTGTGGATGCTTTGGCCACAGGCCTTACAGGCTTCAGAGGGATGGATAATCAGCTCTATGTCACATACCCAAATCCAACAGTTGATAGTAGCTGCTGGGAAGTCACGGTGGGGATTTTGAGATTGGGCCCAGACTCAGTAGGAAAAATTGTGCTTCATTAGCAAAGCTAGCTGCAGGTACAGGAAGGAGAAAGGCTGTACCTGTGCCATTTGTATACCTTTCTGGTGAGCACTCAGGGCCGTGTATGTTTCAAACTTATCAACCAAGAGAAACAACATAATAATTCCTTGTGGCAGAAGGTTCAGGGACAGGATTTAGAAGGACAGGATTTAGAATGTGGGACATTTATATAGCACTTTGCCCTTTACAAAGGGTTTGCTCCACGTAGGATCTTATTTAATCCCTGCAACAGCTCCATGAGGCAGATGTCAATTTTATCTCCCTTTTGCAGCAGAAGGATTAAAGGCTAAGAGAATGTAAAATGGTCAGCCCCAAGGTCCCACATAGATAATAAATGGCAGCCTCACTACCCAAGCCCAGACTTTTTGATTCCACGCCCTGCGCTTGGAAGGTTGTGAGTCAATCAAGCCCTTCATTTCACCCCCTGCTCCCAAGTCAAGGGTGGACCTGAAGGTTTTTGTTGGGTTTGCTATCTCTGAAGAGCCTCTGGACCTTGGCAGAGAAGTGCAGTGTGCATACTCAGATCAAGTATGGGTTTATTCATCCTCTTTCCTTCCTTCTGTTCAGACAGGCTTCTTTGTGAAAGCATTAGAACAGCCATTACACAGAGCTAGAAGAGGCAAGGAGTTGTTGCTAAATAAAATATAATGGGCTTTGTTTGAATGGGCTTATCCTGCTTCATTTGTAAATTGATGTTAATCCGACTGCTCAGTCTAATTTCTGTAAGCTACATTAATGCATTTGCCACCTATCTTCTGCAGAATGAAAATGTGGCAGCTGCTTTGGAAAGAATTTTCTTCTTCCTTGAGGGCAAAAGCCTAAATTCTTTCCCTCGGATTTTTGCCAAAGATTCTAATTAGGACATGCAAATATACTTATGCAAATGAAGCCATGGATCACAGATTTTTGATGCTTTGGGGAAGAGTTTGGGTAAAATAAACTCCCTCTACAATTTCTCACCAATGCCTCCCCAAACTCTTGCTTTTTTGAAATTAAAAAAAAAAGGGTAAGAACTTCTCATTCCTCTAGTTTAGGATCCTACCCTGGAGAATGATTAAAAAAGTTACATGAACATCTTCAGTATGCACAGTGATTTTCTCCACATTAGATCTGGGTCTCAGAACAACCCAGGAGGTAAATGCCACTTCCTCCTTTTACAGATAAGGAAACCAATGGACTTGCAGCAGGATTCTCGCACAGAGGGACGAGACACTGAGGTCTTTCTTTCCAGGGAGGAGCTTTATTCGTGCTAGCACAGGCTCAGTGGGCTAAGACCCAAAAGGCTGAGCCCCGAGTGCAGCAGGGTGTAGCCTTTTATATAATTTCTACTACTTTGTCTCCCATACATGGTAACATACAGACATACAGTCTGATTGGACACAGTCCAAGTTACAGAGTCCTGTCAGAGCTATGCATACGTGTATAGGAGGTGATTGGACCACATTGACTTCCTTTGTTCTGAGAAGGCCTCCACCACATTCCTTAGGGAGGAGCTCTACCTCTCCCACAGACTAAGAGGCCCAACAGTGACTAGCTGTACTCTACACAACCAAAAAGCAGTAAGGGAGAAATGTAAATCTAGTATTCTTTGACCCCTTACCTTCTGCTCTTTCCCCTCTAGTACCCTCTCAATGGAAGTAAATACCACCTTATATGTGCACAGCACTTCAGTTATAAATTCCTTTCACTAAAATATTTGACCTCAAACCTTTATTGAGTTCTCTACTTCAATTCAAATATTTATTGCCATCTACTATGTGCCTGCCAGACATTATTCCCAGTGCAAGTGGTATAAGGTCCCTGCTCTATTAGTGTTCAGATTATTGGTTGGAGGGAGGCAACTAATGAAGCAAACAAATCAATAAAATAAATTCAAATAATGATCATTGCTATCAAGAAAATTAAATAGAATAAAGTGAAAGGCCATGACCAGTTGGTGGTAGAAATGGAGTGTATGGGGGGGGGGGTAACGAAATATTTGATAAGGTGGATAAAGCTTTTTTTTTTTTTAACATGTCATATGAGCTGAGACTTGGAAGCGAGGGATGTCAAAGAGAAGATCACTCCAGCCCTGATGTAAGAGACATATTGATATGTAAGCAATAGACAGAAAGCCCATATAACATGAACTGAATGAGTGGGAAGAGAGATATGGAAGATACAATTGATCTAGCAAGGGCTAGATCAAAAGGGGCCTTTTAGGCTACTGTGCTCGGATTATATTTTAATTGCTATGAGATGACTTGGAAGGATTTTAAGAAATTTTATTTCCCACAATAACCTGTGAGGTGGATGTTATCTTTGTTTTGCAAATCATCAAACTTGAAGATGTTTGGAGATTTACCTAAGGATATATGGCAGCAAGATTCCAGTCTTCAGGGTCCTAGTCTAGGGTTATTTCTGTCTCTACTGAAGGTGGAACTGGAAATAAACACACAAAGGAAGAAACTACTGCAGCAGATGACTATTATACTCCCATGAGTATAGTAGATGAGTTCCCTGGGGCACCCAAGAGCTCCCCCGTTATGGGAAGTCCTACAACTATTTGGGCCCATCTGGAAGGAGACTCTAAATCTTTGAAAGCCTTTGGGTTAGCCTTAAGACAAATATTCTCTTGAAGTTACTATTGAATATTTAGCATTATTGAATTTCTCCTGAAGTCTAATATGCTTGACAGATTGCTTTGGGAAAGTAGCCAGTGAACACCAAAGACTAGGGGATGAGGAAGTGTCACAGTCATCAAGTCACATGCTTTGCTCCAACTTCTCCTACCTTGGGCTCCCACCCCACACAGCAGATTGATGGATGGTAATCCACCCATGTGGCTAAGATTGAAAAAGTGCCTCCAGCATATTCTAAAATCTAGCTCATTCATATATTACCCATAATATAATTATAGTCAAACTTTCCCCTTTCTTCACCCTCCCTAAGGCAAACTTCATGGGATTAGTTTTTCATTCATTCATTCATTCATTCATTTATGGAATATCTGCTGTGCTATGGGCTGGGTGAGGTGTGGGCATGGCAGTATCACATAGCCTGGGATATTAGGGCTATCGCAGGCCAGAGGTCACAGATCCCTCTGAATGGTTCCATCTGTACCCAAAGTGTTGCAGGTAAAGCAGGAAAGTATAATTTGTGTCTTGCCTCATCCCTTTAAGAATATTATTTGTTGCCATTCAGATTTTGTGATCCTCAGAGGCATCAGAGAGAAAACACAGATATGGTCCCGTAGTTGTCTCTAATTTGTGCATGTTAAAGAATGACCTGTCCTGATTATCTTTCATTATTTTCAGCTAATTGCCCCCACACATTCACTTGCAAAATCTTTCTTCTGAAATTGGGTTCCTTCCTCTTTCTGGCCTAACCTGCTTCCCAGCACTCCCATGGCTCTTGTCCAGAAGAGGGCGAGATCACCTTTACTACTTAGAATTCCTCTCTTTTTTTGCAATTAATTATGATTCATTGGTCTTTTGATTGCTTAGCTTTCTCTCCTGAATTAGGAAGCCAAAGTCCTTGATACCTCTCCAACAAAATTTATATATACTATGGGTATTTTTATTGCATTATGTGGTTTAAAAAGGGACCAGCAAGAAGCTATAAGCATAGATAATAAGGAATTACAGCTGAATGGGAGAAGTCTGTGAATAGCCAGGACTGATCATGACTATAACCTTCTCCATGCATTTGCCATTCTGTTTTGCTAACACTCAGATTCAGAGACTGCTATATTTGAAAGAGTCTTAGAGATTATCTGAATATGTCATCACTTTATGCTGAGGGAAATTGAGACATAGTGCAGAAAAAACCACTAGACCTACTATAACTTTAAACTGTGGAGAGACCCATTCTATACACATGGACATTTTAAAGTAAGGGGAAGCTTATGAGAGTATTACTCTGGTTTGTCTTGCCATCCCACGTCCTATTATTCCTCTTCCCCAAACCATCCTATACCCAGAGTAACTCTTCCTCTTCCTGGGTTTGCCCCATCCATAAGACAGTGGGATGCTCTGCTTCATTTGCACTCCACTTCCATGTTGGGACTGGCACCATCTTTAAACTCCAGTCCACTTGCTGGAGCTCTGAGAATCTATAATCAATGCCAGGATCCTACTTCAAAAATGTTCTATTGCTTAGAATCATAAATCAAGACCCCGCCGCCCTGCTTGATGAACATAGTTTATCACCTACAGATTGGTTAACAAAGCAAGTCAAGATTCTACACAAGTTGTCGTGCTCCAGAGGTTATATTCAAGCTCCTGGCCAGACCCTCTCCTCCCCAAGGACAGTCCTAAGGCAATGCTTACCCCTCACTCAGTTCCAACTCATTCTCCTTTTCCTTGGCCTCATAGCAGGAGCCCTCCCAAGCTAGTACCCCGAAGCCATATAAGTTAAAATGGTTAAGAAAATATGTGTAATTTCTAGGTGGAGACTAGGACTCACCCTTTGCCAAGTTTATTCTTCATGATATTTCCCATTTTTTTTCCTTTGTAGCCCTCAATCAGAAGAGACATCAGTTACTTGTACTTTAGCATCACTGGCAGGGTATTTTTTTATTGAAAAGAGATTGACATTTTAAGCCTTACTCTTATCCTTTAGTTAGGTGGTTCACAGCCCTCAGTATGCATTAGAATCACCAGATATCATTCTACTGATGTACAGGCCCCATTGTGTTTCATTACATCTAAATCTCATGGTATGGAATTGGTTATTAGCATTGCTTAAAATCTCTCTAGGAGATTCAGAATTTCAGCCAGGTTGGGAACCACTGTCTGGTTAAAAACTGTTTGGGTTTTGGAGCACTGTGAATACTGAATGATTAACATTCCTTTGGGCAAGGCTCTTCCAGAGCCCCTAAAATTATACACACCAACTAGTACTATACACTCTGTCCATATCGAAATAAGTTTTGCTGAAAGACTATAAGATTTAACATGAGAGACTTTCTGATTCCATCCTCAGGAGTTTCTGGAAAGAGAATTAAATTCACAGCTGATTTTTAGGAGGGAGCTTAAAGCATTCCACCAGTTGGCCCTGGCCAAGGACAAGGAAGAATTGGTAGGCACTGGAACAAATCTTAAAGGAGGGAGCAGACATCATGTTCAAAGAGAATTGGTTCATGAATCCTGTTTGGTTCAAAGGCATGAGGCAAGAACTAAGAGGAGGTTAGCCTATGGGAAGAGGATAGGGATAAAAGATGTACATTCAGGAATATGGGGTGAAATTGGTTCACTCAAAGACTCCATCTAAACATGAAGGGAGATGATAGGAATTGGGGTTTAGGAGTAAGGTGAAAGTAGAGATGCACAACAACTGATCTGGGTAGAGAATAGTCCTTCATTTTAGGCCCCAGTGCTTTGGAGGGAATGAAGAAAACCCACATTCCCAAGAGACTAGAACAGAAAGAGGCATGGGAATTTTTCAGCAGTGGGGAGATTTCCACTTTAGAGAGCTACTGAACTTCATGTGTTGAGATTAATTGCAACTCCACCAATCCACAGGGGGAAGATTATTGGCACACCAACCTGTTGACCCCCAGTTGGCTCCAGGTGAGGAATCAGAATAGCCTGTGAGGAGCCGAGGTTCATTATCCAGAGCTGAGATAGCATAAGGCTGAGACAGAGTCTAACTTCGAGGATATTGGCAGCCAAGGACCATAAGGGGCTCGCCACAGTATGCCAGATGGGAACTGCAGCCTTTTCTTTTGGATATTATGTGTAAAGTTGACAATGAAAGCTAGAAAACTTGAGGACACATAGGAACAGATTTCTGGGCAATTGGTGATTTAAACTGCCTTGGTATTATGAATGAATGAATAACATTTTAGTGTTTAGGTGGAATAAACAGAATGTCTCTGTGACAGAGAGTGGGTTCCCTGTCACTGGAGGTATTTTGCTTAAATTTGAAAGTCTGACTACATGCTCCTCTTGAGATGGCATTAAGAAACTGCATGATGGTCTACCACCAACAAGGGTGAACACTGAGAAAGAAGGATAAGCAAGACTTAAGAATCAGGAGATGAACAGAGGAAAGTCCAAGGATAACAGTGGTGTAGCGAGCCTTGTGCACCAGCAGCTCCATGCTGGGGGAGGAAGGAGAGCTCTGGAAGATGGTCTGCAGGAAATAAGGGAGTTGGGGCTCATTAGAATGGAATACTGTCAGATCAGCACAATGTTTGAAAGCTTTTTTTTTTAATGTATGGATCAAAATTTAAATAGTCATAATGATTATTATTGTTTTAAATGTTTATTTACTTTTGAGAGAGAGAGAGAGAGCACTAATGGGGGAGGGACAGAGAGAGGAGACACAGAATCTGAAGCAGGCTCCAGGTTCTGAGCTGTCAGCACAGAGTCTGATGTGGGGCTTGAACCCATGGGCCACAAGATCATGACTTGAGCTGAAGAAAGACACTTTGCCAACCGAGCCACCCAGGTGCCCAATAATGATTACTTTTTAACCATAATCAGTGATAAAACTACCTTAAGAAGATAGGGTTGGGAGGAGGTAGAGGGTACCAAACTCATCTATGCTAACAGAAAGTCAGGAGTTAATGTTTAAAATAGAGAAATTAAGAGATATGCAATGTCAGCATATTTACGAAAATAAAGGTGACAACTAGAAAAAATCACTAAAAAGAGTAAGATGGTGCCTTTTGGGAGTATGCAGCTATGGGGTAGAAGATAGCATTCTCCATCAAGATTATGTCAGTATTATTTCATTTTTGTTTCAAATGGATGCATGGATTTCTTTGGTAAAAACAAAATTTAATAATAGTAATTTAAAAATACAAAAAACAGAAGAGATGAATATTTAGGAGGAAATTCTGACTGGCACCTACACCAGATGAATTTTTCTCCAAATGCCTATGTCTCTAGGTCCTTTTTCTTAACATAGTATGCTTAGTCCAGCCCAGCATGTGGGCCGGAGAGGTTAGAGGGTAGATAGAGGTGGTAACACAGACAGTGTGGGGAACACAGAAATTAGGAAGAGGGCATAATCTAGCTCTAGTTCATCTCAGTGCTCATGTAGAAGTCCAAGACTGGCTGTCCAGGCAGTGTGGACACCAATCCTAACACTCTGCATGTGGTTGCAAGGAGTTATGAAGAAATAACCCACGGGGGTTTGGGTCATTTGGTCATGGCCCAGCTCTAGCTTCATGAAGTTGATTTTAATGGCCTATTGATCAATTAAGAGAACAGCCTTTGTCCTCAGAGTGGTGCCTTGTGGGTTTGGCATCTCTGCTTCCACAGAGACTTGAATCCGATAACCTTAGCCATGTACAGGTCAGTGGTCACCCCCATGGCATTTCCAGGGACTTAAGCACCTGGGCTTTGGGTCAGAAAGACCTGCATTCAAGTCCTAGCTCTGTCACTGACTAGCTGTGTGGCCTTGGGCATTTTACCTAATCTCTACAAACCTTAGTTTCCTCATCCATAAAATGATGATGGCAACCATTTCTATCTCACTGAGATATGGGGAATTAAAAATAAGATAATTCATGTCAAGCGCTCAGTGTGGTGCTCCATAAATCTTAGCAATAAAGTACTAGCTTTCCAATGATCCCAATCCCTTGTTCTTCCTGGTGTCTGTCCAGTTAATTGGCCCTGACCAGGCAGGGCACTCTTCCAGCTTCCTAGAATGGTGCAGAGCACACAGCCTCCATTCAGGGCATGCTAATTACATGATGACCAGCAAGATGATATGGCCAATAGTCTCTTCTCTGGCAGTGAGGCACTGTGGCAGAAAAATTTATCTCCTTCTGTACAAATGTGCTGAGCAACACAGCACTTCCATAAACCATCTCGACCCCTGACACTTGCACAGGGAACAGGAATGCTGCTTTCTCTGAATTTGTTAGCCATGAACATACTCTGGCTTGATTAGGCTGAAATGCATATCACACGAGAAAGAAAAATCCGTGTTGGCTTTGGGAGTGTCAATAATGTTATGCCCCAGGTTCTACACAAAAGGAAAGAGAACAAAGAGAGGAACCAGCTGCTGAGTCGCAGAATACCTGAAACAATCCCCAAGGAAAGGGAAATGAATTCTCATTACAGTCATTCAGGTCACAGCCTCACCTCTCCAGAATGTCATGAATACATGATTAACTCTGCATACATACCTCTCAGTGAAAAAGACAATGATTTGCCTTGAAACCCTGGAGATCCTGACTTTTCACCCGTCTCTGTAACTCTTCCTCATTTCTCCTGTCCAGGTTCTTCAAGCCTCTGCCCTGATCACTATAGGTTTTCCCTAGCTGTTCTGAGCTTCTGTGGACATGCTGTTCTGGAACTGCCCTGCAGCCTTGTTAGTCACACTGCTTCTCCCTTTTCCCTCAGGCAGCCAACTTTGGAGCAGGAGTGCCACCAAAGCTCCTTCTACCTGCCCCAGTGCTTCTCAGAAGCAAACCTTATGGCCTTTCATTTCCAGTCTCCCACACCCTCAGAACATTCCAGCAGCAGATATATTTGTGTGCATGACATTACTCTTTGAGAGGTTTTATATCATTTTATTCCTTTGGTAAATGAAGGGTCTGCCGCTGGATATGTACAAGTTCTCCAGCTTTCTGGTATCACTCTTTCTTTTCACATTAAACTACAAGTACCCCGACCACCATTCCATTTATTCTGAAAGCCTAGGACATCACACCAATATTCTTCTTCTCAGGAGGGGTTTACATTTCTGTCTGTGTCCTTGGGAGGCTTTCTCTTCTTCATGTCTTTGAATTTCTTCCCTTGAACTCTCAATTATTAATCTTACATCACTCCTGCAATCGCTGTTCCCTTTTATACCACTTTGTCCCATGTAAGCAACACCTTTCTTCCTTCATTCTCTAAAAAGATCACAAATTCAAGCTATTGTATGTATTGAATTCTACTGAAAATTGGAAGCAACCTAAGATCTTTATGACAAACACTTAGGAAAGGATTCACTTAACCAAAATTATTTTTTATTCTTCTATTGAGACCCTTTCTCTCCCAAGGCAAGATACTCGAAAATGACAGGCAATTCATGGCCCGAATGCAGTCAGTCCATGGGCACGTTTTGTTTGGCCATGACAGAAATAACATAAAATTTTAATTAGTTTCCAACATTTTAAAAGGAGGAGCTTTTTTTCAGATTTCTGACTTTCCCTGGAAGACTGGGAGACCTGAGGTTGCTGATGTCCCACCTAAGCATGGTGATGACTGGCTGCAGCTGAGTGGTGGCCACACCAGGACTTGCTCCTGTAGAGCCATCAGCTGACTCAGCTGACTCAGCTCACACATCAGCTGACTCAGCTCTGTACCAGCATGGGCTCCAGGAACGCTTATAAATTTTGCTCTCCAGTTTCCTTCTTTCTCTGGCAAACAAATCTAGCATTCCTGTCTTCCATCTTGAAGAGCATGTAATTCTTTTTGAGGCAACCCTCAAACTAGCACCAGCCACCCCCTCCTTTTATAACCAAAAAGGCCTATTGAGATCTTCAAGATGTTTTCCTCAATAGAATTTATCCATCTTGACGTGGATTGTGCCATTCTTGTAGAGGGCAGAAGTACTTGGGATCATTTGATGTAGGAATTGCTCCCTCATCATATAGTTGGTAAGTGGCAAAGCCAAGGTTCAAATTCTGTCCTCCTGATTCCCAGTCCAATACTTCCAGTAATGCAGCTTTATGCAGTCCATAATCTGGGAGAGCTTTATATTGAGAAGCTGATTTAGAGATGAAGTAGAGAGGGAAGCATCTCTGCCAGCTGATGTTCATGGGCATTTATGAGCCTGTGCATCTTCTCCCTTCAGTAAGGAAGTAGGCAATCCACTGCCCTTCCTTTCTACACAGGTTTGGTTTTCTCTGGTGGCTTTTTAAATCAGAACATTCAAGCGGCCAAAGAACCCCAGGGACCACCTCGCTGAACAACCCAATTCTGTAAATGAGGAAATTGAGGTAACTCGTTCTTTTGAGCTGCTTAAATATCCTTTTTAAGCAAAACATGCTCATTTTGCCTGTACACAAATTGCTGGACAAGGTACAGTGGGTATTTTTTCATAAATCTTTAAGTAGAGAATTTCCAAGGTGGATTTGAATAATGATGGAAAACACAGCAAAACAGCTTAGGTGACAATAACAATAAGGCACACCAGAAACAATTTTATTGTTTAGTGAACTGTGGAGAAAGCACTTTTGCATCTCTTAAAGTGCTGTCAGGCGTTAACTTATTAATCCTCAAAACAGTCCAAAAATTTTACTCAGAAACATCTACTTTCCTAAAGCGACTGAAAGCCAAGAAAAAGAGAGTATCACTGTGAATATCTAGATTTGAAAAACAGCTAAGGGGATTAGCAAAAGAGAGCACGGATGGGTTTAATCCACAGGGCGATAGAACAAGTGAGTGCAGCAGAGGAAGATACCAAGGATCTAGTCTCAGCCTACACCCACGATGAGGTGGAGTCATTCTGGGCCCCGAGCTCCTGAGGAGAACAGAGCAATGCTTCTCACATTAGCTGTGATGGAGGACAGTTGTCAAATACCCCCATTAAGGGTTTCCAGATTTAGCAAATAAAAATGAAGGACATTCAAATAAACTTGAATTTTAGATAAACCCGAGATAATTTTTAGGAGAAATATGGCTCTAAAAATTCTTGGGACATAGAATGATATTAAAATGTTATTTATTGTAGTCTGCCATGCAAATTTAACTGGGCATCCTGAATTTTATGGGACAAACCCCTTCCTCCCCCCAGTCCATCATGGAAGCCCCAGTCCATCATGGAACAATACCTGAAGAAATGAAATGACTGTGCACGGCCAGAAATAGCTTGCACCTGTGTGACTCCCCACTGAGTAGGATAGCTGATCAATATCCTCTTTATTGAGACATACCCATATGCTTGGGTATCAGAGCAAAGTCAAACTGGTATAAACATTTCTGAGCACTTCCTCTCAACTTCTACACTTACATACCCTGGACCAGGAACAACTACTTTGTCTACTGTCATTTGCAGAACAGGCTTTGAGTGGCCCTGGGCAGGAAAAGTGGAAGCCCCATCTGCTTCCACTTTACCTCTTGCCAGGTGGGCAAGTCTGCTTAGGGCTTGGGTCTCTCACGGTCTCTGATAGTCTCTAAAATGGCAGTAATTATGCCCACTGCCGGCTCTGTGCCACGCACAGACTCAAATACCGCGTGTACTTGAGATAACAGCAAAGGAAAGATGCCTTCACAGGCTACCAAATGCCAAAGAGAGAGAGAGAGAGAGATGAAAATTTAA
Source organism: Lynx canadensis (assembly GCF_007474595.2). Lineage (NCBI taxonomy): Eukaryota > Metazoa > Chordata > Mammalia > Carnivora > Felidae > Lynx > Lynx canadensis. The sequence continues at coordinate 83,835,581 of NC_044311.2, read as the reverse complement.
ATATTTGATTTTATCAAGAAAATTGTCGCACTTACAAGACAATTCAGAACTTGTTAGACTCTCTTATACCTAGCCTATATTTAGAAATGCTTTCACATCGAAGGCTACATAAGGATGAGGGACTGATAAATACCTGAATCATGGAGAGCGTAGTGATCCAAAAGATTTTAAACTAGCCCTGATTATGGTTTTTTTGCTTACTTTATATGATTGCTGTAAGATTCAAAAAAAAAATTATGTGAAATGTTAAATGACTCATCAGTGTCTATTTCCTGTAAGCAAAATGTTAGTGTACTTAAAATTTGTCTTTTTAAAGAAAAGCTAAACACCAATTTTTTTTTTTTTTTTTTTTTTTTTTTTTTTGCCACTTGGCCTGGAAAATTTTGTATATGTCTGTATACACAGACATATACATACACATATAAAGTTTCCAGAGCTGGAGAGACTGGACACATGTGCATTTAGACAACTTTCTTAACCTTAGATCTCACTTCCCTTCTGCCATTCAAAATCTTTTCCCTGGAAAGGATCTATTAAACATTTTTGTTTATTTAATCCAGGTATACTATTAGGTGAATTCGGTGGAAATATTTGGATTTGTTTGTGCTAGGGGTGGGCCAACAAAGACTGATCTTATTTGTATTGTCTAAAGATGGATAACATAAGAGAGAAATCAAAATTGTAACACAGGGGCAACACAGTGAATCAAACAAGGCAAAGACTACAGAAATAGCAAAGTTAACCAACTCTTAGGAGACACAGCCTGAAGTGTGGGTCAGTTCAAGAGATTCAGGACTTGTGGAAAAGTGTGTATGAAAGGGAGCCCTGATCTGTGGCTACACGCACACAATGGGAAGCCAAATACCACATTTTTAGGAAGTATATTCTGCTGGATGGTAGGTATGAATGATTGAAACTATATTGAGATAACTTCTTGAAATGAATCAAGGTGTTTTTCCTTTACATTCCCTCATACAAAATCTTCCCTTTATTCACCAGAGGCATCCATTACTTTGGGGGGAAATTGATATAATTGTAACAGAAATGCAAAGAGAGTTGGTACTCAGATTTTGAGTTCCAAGAGAGGTTCTTGATGCCTACTTCAGAGGCAATAATTATGAAAGCCAAAGCTTGGTTCTTTATATTTTAAAGGGAAAGATAAGTTTTTGTGAATCAAAAGGCAAAGCTCTAATGGAACTGGGCACAAAATATATCCACCAACAAAAGACTGAAAAGAGAATAGAGGTGGCATCAGTTTCCTATCACAAGAAAGACTGGGTTATTGAGGGCCTCTTTCCCACTAAAAGCGTATAAAAATGTTACATAAATTTATAACATTTTTAATATCTACCTGAACTTGATAAAAAGAAAGTGTACTTTCCAACATTCAGAAACAAAGACAAAACTTAAAATAAGATGGGTATCTAAAACAAAATGTATCAGACAATTAAGAAGAGAATTTTATTCAGGCTATTGTGATAGGAATAAGGTTCATTTATGGGAAGCATCTTGGGAAAAAAAAGGAAGGGAAAGGAAAGGAAAGGAAAGGAAAGGAAAGGAAAGGAAAGACATCGGGGATTTATAGAGCTCATAAACAAAGAGTTATTCCTGTCTTATGGGGGTCATGAGAAGGTGGAATCTGCTCTAATCTGAATCATTGATGAAAGGTGGAGGTGGGTTTTATCTTGAAATATGCCAGAACCTGCTGCCAGTCTTTTGTGGTTAGCTGGTTAGGGTTGACTTTTCTCTCAGAACATAAAAGTATTGGGAGGATTTCTTAACTGTAATTATTTTCTGGAAGCTCAGAGCTGGGCAAATTTCAACCTTGTCAGCACTCCCTTTCCAAACAACTCAGAAGTAATCAGAAACCTTCTGATTGCGGGAAGTAGGGTCTAACAAATAGTCTCTGGCTGTTGGCATTGTGCCTGCAAATCAGTTGAATTAGCTGTTTAGAGGTTGTGGCAAAGGTCAGTTGTTTTAGAGTCCTGCTGATCAGGCATCTTAAAAGAAGGATGTCCACAATGGAAAGGAGAAATATTATCATAAAAGGTTGTTTCAAAGTAAGAGCTAGGAGTTTAACCCTGAGAGTAACTGGTACAGCGGATTCCAAGAAGTCAGTGGAGAAAAATCTTTCATTTATGCGATATATATCACAGAGTTTCTTGACTCTCTTGAGCTAAAAGTCCATGTTCTCACTGACCATGTCCACAATGTTGGCTACCTCTTACATGAGGGCTTGCAAGCCCCAAGCATTTTACTGGACTTCCTTTGTGGCTAAGCCAGTTGCTTGCTCAAAGGGACATCCAGCCCATGTAAGGCCTGCTGTGAGAGTGAAGTTTATAATCCATTCTCAGGCATCAGTTCTTAGGGACTCTTCAGATCCTGGGGAAAAGGGCAAGCTTCAAGATAATCTAGAATCTCAAGAAGGATCTGAGTCATGTTTTAGTCTTTGTCCTCCATGACATAGGGTCAAGCAGGAGGAAAAGAAATTAGACATGTTATCTTGGAGGACTGTGATCAGCTATTGAAGGAAACGGGAAGAATTGAAAATTTGGTAAGGATTAACAATTTGAGCAATGTGCATGTAGTCTAATTTACACATAGATGCCAAAATTTGTTTTCCCATGGTGGGGAAAGTGGCATAAATTTTTATTGGACAAGATGACAGAATGTACACATCCATCCATTAGTTACCATAATTTCAAAAAGGTTGCAAAAAATACTCAGAGTGAACAGTTAGAATTTGACAACTTGAAAGATTGTGCTATAAATAATGCTGTTAATGAAAACTTTCTGTTGAAATACAAAATTTCTCTTCATAGCTTCCCCTCCTTTGATCAAAAATAATGTCAAAGAAAGATTATTCTTGGTCACAAAATGAGACTAGCTTCATTTTGTTTGGCTTCACTATTTACATAGGTGCAGCATATAGACTGTCTTAAGCTGGTTTTGCTGGAAATGTTCATAAAGGAATTTCAAATTGGAATTTTAAATGCCTTTTGAGATTATGAAGTCAAGTCATGAACTTAATCATCAGATTTCACCATTTGTACCTATAAATTGGGGTATATACCTCTCTTCTTCAAGTCCCCCACATGTCCTAAGATTCCTGAGCTTTTGAGGAAATGGCCTTCCTTATTCATCCATAACTCAGGAAATTTTGTGAGTCAGGTACCAGTCTAGTTTTTCCAAGGGGGGCTTTATAAGTACTGACTCCATAGTGTCAACTTCAGTTCCTAAGTAACTGGTCATATCTAATTAAATGAGCATGGTTCTTAACTATGATATTTCAAGCAAGTCGTTGGTGGCAAAACCAATATTTCCAATACCTGCTAACAAGGAGATCAGACTTCTGCAGAACTTATGCAAATAAGTATATTGGCCATGAAAAAAAAATACTGAATGAAAACTTCCAAATCCTGGAGGTATCAATGAGGGAGAAAAAGATAACATTTACAAGTATTTCTTTCAGTTTATAGAAGTTTAGTCTACTGAATTGTTATAAATTATACATAAAGAGAAAAGATTAAAGGATTACTTATATATCCAGAAAATAAAACATTAAAACATCAACAATATTCCGAACAAAACCCATAGTCATCCTTTATCACTTCACTGACATGAATTGATTCTTGTTCTGTTTATTCTTGGGTTTGCAGTCTTGTGAACCCACTTGCTTCTTGACTAAAGTTCTGGAAATCCTGACTCAGTCCACTGGTATGGTCCCAAAGTTGTTTAAGTGATAGGATATCACCAGAATCCTGGACTCAGAAGTATCTTCTGGCATAGTCGTTTTCCATTTAGCTCTAAGCAAGTCTTTCTTTGTTGAAGACAAAGCCCTCTGGCCTGTAGCTGATTGCAAGTGCTTTCAGGGAAGCATCATAAAACAAAAGACTGCCCATAGATGACAAAAGATGTAAAACAGCTGTGCTTATTACTGACAATTTTCAAAAGTAAAAGATCTGATGAGTGTTGTTTCAAGAATAATGCATCTGGCAAGGAAAATTGGTTGTTTCTGTGGCATACAAAATAAGATAATAAAATCAATAAAAAGTTTAGACAAAATATATCAACGCATAATGATTAACCTTATTTCTACAGAAGAGTGAATATTGCATCTAATTTATTAAAATGGATGAATATAATCTTTTATAGAGAAAAACAGGTTCAGAGATAACATATAATAATCCTGAGAAATAATACACAAGGAATATATCAAGTGAATATACCAAAGATGTCAAGTGAAGAGATTCTCTAAGTCTAGACTGAATCCTAAACATCTGTATACTAAATAAGTTTGTGAACTCCAGTTGAAAACCACTAGCCTGGAAGATGCTATATTCAAATTAATGAAATAAATTGAAATCAAGTTAACATCTTAAAAGACAACTAAAATGATGACTCATTACATTGTTGTTGTCTGTTATCAGAGAACACAGCACTAGGGCTCTGATGAAGGGAAACATCATGCACAGTGATGGCACATCACTGATGGACAAATATCTAGGAAATTACCACACAGCATACAATTTCTGAAATATTCATACTAACAACATTTTTTTCCCATATGAATTTGACCTTGGGAGGGCTAAACATCTCTTCTGATTTGGCAACTTTTCCCATGAAACTCATCAATAATAACTTACCAAATAAGCCTAATTATTTCTAGCATCTCTCTCTATATAAGGTGGAAGCACAAATCCTTTGTGATTCTGGAAGCTTCTGGAAACTATCAGAGACAGTTTTAGGTCCAAAAGACATTAGTTAGAATCAATTTTGTAAAGGCAAAATATCAAGATTGTCAGCTTATTTGAGCTTGATGAAGATAGGATCATGGGTCTTCTCATAATAAAATTTAAAAAATTAAAGTAAAAAAAAAAAAAGAACCCTGTATGATTGAGAAACAATACTTAGCTACCTATTAAATTAAGTGACAATCAAATATTTTAAAAGTAAACCCAGTAGGTAATATGATTATAAAGAATTTTAGTTTTTTCACCATGGAAAATTTTTGCTTTCTTAAATAATCAAGAACATAAAAAAATCAATACAGACCATAGAAGTGATCCTAGTCAGACACAGAATCTTTGCTTTTTAGGCAGATTTTATAGAAAATAAGAATATAATCTTTTATAACCTTTCAGTAAGAATAGACCAACACTCCAGGGAAAAGGTCACTTGAAGAGAAAGAAAACCAAACTCCATTAGTGCATCAGTGTAATACTTGCTATTATCGTTTTTTTTGAAAATATTAAAAATAAACTGGGGCGCCTGGGTGGCTTAGTCAGTTAAGCATCTGACTTCGGCTCAGGTCATGATCTCATGGTTTGTGAGTTTGAGCCCCGCGTCAGGCTCTGTGCTGACAGCTCAGAGCCTGGAACCTGCTTAGAATTCTGTGTCTCCCTCTCTCTCTGACCCTCCCCCACTTGTGCTCTGTCTCCCTTTCTCTCTGTCAAAAATAAATAAAATGTAAAAAAATAATAAAAATTATTACAAATAACCTTATCAAATTTTAGCTTTGACCATAAGAAAGTTCTCTTTCCATGAACCTCCTACTGCTTTCTATGCACATCCCTTGTAGAACAACTTCTCAGGATGGCAAAAATAAACACTTTTGTTAACAAATTCAAGTATATATGTCCTCTCTGAACCATATAAAAACAAGAATCAGAAAGTATAAGCTCAAAATTATGCTTAGGAATTAATATATATTTAAGTAAATATTCCATCTTGTTTAGAAATGATCCAACTATGTAAAGAATATTGATAAATTAATTCAATTTAGTTTCAGTCTAAGACTTTAAGTTACCTAAAGATTTTGGAACTTATCTTCAAGCTACAGGCTATAAAACATAATTAATATTGAAAGAAAATTTATCACCACAACTGTATGGTAAAATAATCTTCAACAAAGCAGGAAAGAATATGCAATGGAAAAAAGACAGTTTCTTCAACAAATGGTGTTAGGAAAACTGGACAGCAACATGCAAAAGAATGAAACTGGACCACCTGCTTTCACCATACCAAAATAAATTCAAAATGGATGAAAGATCTAAATGTGAGACAGGAAACCACAGAACAGAGGCAGCAAGTTCTTTGACCAGCCGGAACAACCTTTTACTAGACATGTTGCCAAAGGCAAGGGAAACAAAAGCAAATGTGAAGGGACTTCATCAAGATAAAATCTTCCACATAGGGAAGGAAGCAATCAACAAAACTAAAAGGTAGCCTACAGAATATTTGCAAACAACATATCTAATAAAGGGTTAGTATCCAAAATCTGTAAAGAACTTATCAAACTCAAAACCCAAAAAACAAATAACACAGAAAAGAAATGAGCAGAAGACCTGAATAGACATGTTTCTAAACAAGACATCCAGATGGGTAGATAAACACATGAAAAAATGGTCCATAACACTCATCATCAGGGAAAAACATATCAAAACCATGATGAGATACCACCTCACACCTGTCATAATGGCTAAAATTAACAACACAAGAAACAAAAGATGCTGGTGAGGATGTGGAGAACACATCTTGCACAAGAGTGGGAACAGTGGGAACACTGTTGGTGGGAATGAAAACTGCTGTAGCCACTCTGGAGAACTGTATGCAGGTTCCTCAAGACACTAAAAGAAAACTTCCCTATGATCCAGCAATTGCACTATTAGGTATTTGCCCAAAGGATACAAAAATACAGATTGGGAGGGGTAAAATGCACCCCAAATGTTTATACCAGTATTATCAACAGTAGCCAAACTATGGCTATTATGTCCACTGACTGGTGAATGGATAAAGAAGATGTGGCATACACATACAATGGAATATTATTCAGCCATCAAAAAGAATGAAATCTTCCTATTTGCAATGACACAGATGGAGCTAGAATATATTATGCTAAGCAAAATAAGTCAATCAGAGAAGACAAATACCTTATGATTTCACTCATATGTGGAATTGAAGAAACAAAACAGATGAACATATGGGAAATGGGAGGAAAAGAGAAGAGAGGGAAACAAATCATAAGAGACTTTCAATAATGGAGAACAAACTATGGGTTGACAGAGGGAGGTGTGTGGGAGATGGGCTAGATGGGTGTTGTGTGTTAAGGAGGGCACTTGTGAGGAGCACTAGGTATTGTACATAAGTGATGAATCACTGAATTCTACACCTGAAACCAATATTGCATTGTATGTTAACCAACTGAAATTTAAATTAAAAAAATTACAAAAGGAAATAAAATTTGTCAGAATAATGATTCCATTTGATTAAGCACAAATACACATGTTACATCATCTTAAGCACTAAAAAGAAGTTATGTTACCTTATCTGACCAGTAAACTTGTAAAAGTTTAGGGAAAATATACCCAAGTAGAATAAAATATAGATGTATAATATATACTGATAAATCAGTAGTTTTTTTATTAAACCAAATCATTAAAGTAGTTTATTAGGAAATATTTTCCAAAGTTATGTAATCTTGATTTCTTAAAACATTTGCATTGATTTCTATAAGAATTTTTTAGCACATTAAAAGGGTTGGAAGTTCGATTTTCTTAACTTATGGTAATTTTGGGCATATTCAATTTATACAATTTATTTGTCTTTAAGTCTATCAGAATAAAACTCTGTAAAGAGATTTAATTCATTTATTAATACCATCCAGTGATAGAAAAATATTACACAATCACACAATGAAAGGTAAAGACATGACTGAATTTCATATATAGACATACAGACATACACAGGTGAAGTGCATATGCTTTCATTACAAAATTTCAGTCCTGGATCAAGAACAAACATAGACAAAGTTCATGATTTTATATAAACAAACTCTTCTTTTCCTAGTGGATATGAATTTTTAATTGACTGGAGGTCAAAATAGACAAATGGACAAGCAAACAAAAGAGATTAACAAATTAGATTTTTTATTGTCTTTCACATAAAAGAAACAAGATCTCTATGAACCATCAATCCATTTACAGAAATCACCAAGTGGTCCGACCATGAAATCAAGTGAGTACTCTAAATAAAAATCAAATCCTTACTATGATATCAGAGACACCAGGAGAGCCCAGACCACCAGTCAGGAACAGAATGCCAAGGTCTCCGAGAAGACCCATTTACAGGGATGGAGTAAGCAGGGATCTAAAGGTGAGGATCAATCTCATCTGAGTCACAGTACCAAACTCTCAAAGATAAAATGCACCTGGCAGTTAAGGAGATGATCTTAATCAGGCTATTGTAATTGTTGGAATGTTCACTAATGAGAATCACCTCAAAGAAAATAAAGAGGGCTTGGGAAGATACAGATTAACAAAGGAGTCATCCAGGGTCTTATGAGAATGATAAGAAAGGATGAAGATGGGGCTTATCTGAGTCACTGAGAAACGGTCTCCACCTTTTAGACTAGGTCTAATCTTGAAATGAGGGAGAGCTGGGCATCCTCTGTGGATTAGCCATTTCTCAGGAAACAAATGGGAGGGGATTTCTTTACCAATTACCTATTTTTCACAAGCACAAGGCTCTGGTGAAGTTCAATATTGTCAAAAGTAAGCTTGTGAGCTGTAACTCCAAGTTGGATCTTGATTTAAGTTGTAATTTCTTGGGAATAGGTTTTTAATGCTCATTATAAACAAACTGGCAGAAGATGGGGAGCTGCAACTGAGATCAAGATAGCACCATAGGTGACTTATTTCTCAGTGAAATGAGAAATAAAATATCTCCTTGCACCAATCCAAGGAAGCTGATCTGTTTGGAGCTGTGAGAGGAAAATGTCTCCTATTTGTAATCAAAAAGATAACAAGCATTGGAACAAAGGGATCCTTGTATACTATTAGTAAGACTGGCAATTGGTACAACCACTATGGAAAACAGCATGGAAGTTTCTAAAGAAATTAAAAATAGAACTAACATATGACCTAGGGTTCCCACTCTGGGACTATATCCAAAGGAAATGAAAACACTAATTCAAAAAGATATCTGCACCCACCCCCATATTCAAAGCAGCGCTATTAACAATAGCCAAGACATGGAAAAAGCGTGTCCAGTAGTCGATGAATGAATAAAGTAATGAAATATTACTCAGGAATATTAAAAATGAGGAAATCCTACCATTTGAGACAACATGGATGAACCTTGAAAGCATTATGCTGAAGGAAATAAGCTAGACAGAGAACGACAAATACGGTATGATGTATGATCTCACTTATGTGAAATCTAAAGAAACAAAAACAAAAACAAATCCACCAAACTCATAAAAAAAGAGATGAGTTTGGGGTTACTAGAGGTACGGGTTATGGAGAGGGGAGACTGGAGGGAGGTGGTCCAAAGGTATAAACTTGTAGTTACAAGATAACTAAGCAGTAGAGATGTGACTATAGCTAACACTGCTGCATGATATACAGGAAAGTTGTTACGAGAGTAGATCCTAATAGTTCTCATCACAGGAAGAAATTTTTCTTTTCTTTTTCTTGTGTCAATATGAGATGATGGCTGTTAATTAAACCTATTGAGGTAATCACTTCACAATATGTGTAAATCAAAACATCATTCTGTACACCTTAAATTTATACAGTGATTCATGTAAACTATTTCTCAGCAAAGCTAGAAAAAAAAGGTTTTATCAAATGCCGGGAGTAGGGGGGAAGAATCCCAGAAGAAAAGGAGTGAGAATGAGGCAAAGAAACTATGAGATAGTGAATGAGAACTTTTGAAATTGATAAAAAATCAAATCATAGATTAAGAAGCACTAAGAAACCCAATCAAGTTAAATATATTGTAGATTAGACATATATACATTAAAGTAAAGCTGAAAACCAAAGGGAAACCCCTCAAAATAAAGGAAAAAGGAAGCATCACATTCAAAGGAGCTACAAAAAGACTAGCATTTGACTTCTCAGTGGAGACAACGGAAGCTAGAAAGACATGGAACTCTGAAGACACCAGGAAAACACTACCTTAACCAAGTGATCCAAGTTAACGTCAGCAGTGGTGGGTCTTAATCCCTATGTCCCCCTCCTCCACACCCCCTGGTAACCACTATTCTATTGTTTATCTCTGTAACTCTGCATATTTTGGATGCCTCATAGAAGAGGAATCAGGCAGTATTTGTCCCTCTATGACTGACTTATTGCACTTTTCATAACTGTCTTCCACTTTGTTACTATCCACTTTGTTACCATAGCAGCTTTATTCATAATACCTGGAAACAAAAACTGGAAACAAAGCAAAGGTCCACTTACAATAGAGCAAACAAATACATTGGGATAAATTATTTCTTGGAATATTACACCTAATGAAAATAAACGAACTACAGCTACACGCAACAACAACATGAATAGCTCTTTTATTTGACTCAGTCAGAGAAGTCAGGCACAAATAAATACATACTACATGATTCTGTTTACGGAAAGTTAAAACAAGATTGGTATATAGAATTAAAAGTATGCATAATGTCTCTGTGTGTCTGAGAACTTGGGCAGGGAAGTGGTGTGAGGCAGAAATTAAGGGCTGGGGTAAAGTTATAGAATTCTTGGTTATTCCTCTTTCTTTTGAGTGCCAATGAGTCATTGCTTCTTTCTCAAATGAAAGTAAAATTCTTTAGTTCAATCACAGGCATGCTTTAATATGAAAACAAAATTAGCAAATAAGATTATTGAACAAGTAACTAGTCTTTAGGGAAATCGAGTTTCAATCATATAGGATTTACCCTTGGACTCAGAGGTTAGAACTTATTCATAAGAGTCTACTCCACACAAGAATAATAAAAGATAGTTGGATTCAAGGAGAACACTGTAGATATCCTGTTGTAGTTCTCTGGTAGCTGACTATTATGGACAAAGCACAGGTGGGTAAGAAACTCTAATTTAAGGATATGGCGTGTGTGTGTGGGGGGTGGATTTAAAGCTGTTTATTGTAATCCTGAGAAAAGAAGTCACATTATTTCAAATCCTTCTCCAAAAGCATCCACACCAGCACAGATAACACATGCAAGGGTGGAATTTCCCTTCATGAATCCCGACAGGCATCTCCACCATGGCCTTCATGCTATTAGTTGAGACTTAATAATGAGGGAAATGAATCTTGTTTCTGGTATTAAACAGATGGCATTAAGAAAATATTCCAGGACCCTGTAGAGTGCCAACTACTAGTTCTGCAAAATTTATAAAATTGGCTCATACAAATGAAGGAGTTGGGATCGCTAAATAAAAGTGCTAGAAATATGAATGTCCTTTTTGGCTGTGCTCTGGAGATTAGATGTACATTCCAAGTGGTCTATGCAGAGCAGCTGGTCTAGGACAGAATGCAAAACCTGGCCTGGGACCCAGAATCTAACAAATGAGGGCCTAGACTTGGTTTGAGATTGTATTTGTCTCAGTGTACCAGGAACCAACAACAAGCCAAGTGATGGATAAAGATCAAATGTGAATTCAAGTGAGTGGACATGGCTTCCCATTGCTGCTCTAGTTTTCATGCAACTTCAGTGATCAATGCAGCCAATGCAGAACATGAAATCTGCTGGACAAGATTTGCTCAGAGACCTGGCTCTCTCCCTTTGGGCTGAGGGAGAATCACCTCAGCACCTGAGCCTGCCCAACAATGCATGAGGACACTTTTCTTCTGCTTAGAGTGAGGAAGGGCAGTACCAGCATTCAGTATACCCACTAACACATTAGGAAATTCTTGCCCTGCTACATATTTGTTATTGCATCACTGAGATTACTTACAGCAAGACTGGCCATAGGCTCCCAGAGGCAACAAAAGAGGGATTTCTTTGGAAGTATAGTGAGTCTAAAGGACAACAGTAAGAACCTATCAGCATATGGTATTATTTCTATAACAAATTGCTTTTAGGTAGGAAGTATACTTGTTTAAGTGACATGTGATGGGATTGCTACTTTTACCTTTAAGGAACCCATTAGGAAGAAACCTCAACACTTGTAACAAAAAAAGTTATAAATATTAAGAATAGGACCAAAGCCATAACTTTTAGGTAGGAATTATAAGAAGTTGTCATCCTTATTAGAAATTCTGTTAAGAATATTAAACAGATGGACAGACAGAAAGACAGACACTAATAGTCACCATAAAATAGTTACTGTAAAGAAAGTTTACAGATAATGACTGAATGGTTCCTGTCATCATAGAAGGTCCAATTAGAGCAAGATTATTGACATTTGGGACTGGATAATTCTTTGTTGCGGAGGGCTTTCCTGTACATTGTAGGATGCTGGCTGTGGTCTTTATGCATGAGATGCCAATAGTAACATTACTTCAACATGACCATCAAAATGGTCTCCAAATGTTGCCTGAGAACATTCAGATGGAGAGCTCATGGAAACCACCCATCTAGTGAGTAGGTGGATGGAGTTGACAAAATGGAGGCATGGAAGAGGAAGAAAGGAGAGGCTGCAACAAATCCCAGAGATAGTAAAACCCAGGCAAAATCATTCCCAGTTGGGAACCCCTGAACTGGAGGAAAGATCCAAGAGAATCAAGGAAGAATCTGAGAAAAATGATTAAATCTTAAAAGGAGAGTGCAAAATAAACATTCCTGACAATGGGGTACTTAACCTCCAACAAACCACAGCTCCATTTAGAAGAATAAGAATTAAAGTCCCTTTTAGCTCTAACTAGGTTAAAGAGTAGTATTGCCAATAAGAGGCTTTCATCTATAAAAGACCAGCAGAGCTAAAACTGTATTTTTAAGAGTTAAATAATATTACAAATTAAAGAAAGAGCAAATCAGAAGAAGGCAATAAAGCCTCATTAAAGTTAATTATGATAAAGGTTTCCTTTCTTGAAGTGACCTTTTTGATGACAGGCCAATTTGAGTTATCTGATTATCATATTTACTATGGAATTTTCAAAGGAAGGAAACTGACTTTACAGATTTTGTGGTTTACATTTAAAAAAAAAGCATCTAACACACCAATGGTAATCTGCCAAGCTCTTATACTTCTGTGCTATTATCTGTGAGTGCTTCTTAAGGAATTTGTTTCCACTGGAAGTTATATCAATTCAACACAGTTTAACCAGCTGATTTCAGGCCTGGGGTGGGGATGGAGATAAAGAGATTTCTCACGACAGTCTCCTTGCCCTCAATGAACTTACTATCTAGTGATAGAGGTAGAAATACTCTGAAATAAATCATATTAATTTCTTTCCCAAGGAAATTAATAAGTTACAAGCAAAGAATAAAACTCCAAGGAAGGAGGCATTTAATTTCAACAGACTAAAGTTTGGGGAGGGAACACAGAGAGGAAGAGGGTTGGGTGCTACTTTATGTAGATTTGGAACTGAGCCTGAGATCTGGCAATAGTTCAACAGGTACTGATATTAAAGGTGGAAAGAACAGAAATGGTGAAAGCTGAGAGGTCAGGAGGCATAAGCTCTGTTTTTGGAGTGCTGAGTTAATCTATTATGACTAGGGTGTGGGATGTGTGGTAACATGGGTGATGTTGTTAGAAACCAGATTGGGATCAGCTGTGGAGAGCTTTGAATGCCAGAGTAAAGTATATGTGATGATGATTTAGGACTTCTGTCTTATTACATTGGATATTTTGGTTTTGAATTACAGACTGCTCTTGCTGCTATGTCTCTATAGACATATTGATTGTAAATGAAGACTACATTATTACTAAGTTAATGTTAATAATCTTTTCAAAAGCATAAATACATCTGAGATGATTGACTGCTAGCAGTTCCAGAATTTATATCATAACAAAATGACTTTTCAATCTTGGTCTTGTTGAATTTGTATAGCAGACGCACTACTTTTCCTAGAATTTTAATTCTAGAATGGCTTTGAGAAAGATGGCAGAGATTATAGAGTGATCAAAGTTTTTCAAAAATCTTATCTGGATATTACCATTGTACTTGATTAATTAAACAGTTGCTAGGTTAAGGTTAAAGAAAAATGTCTTTGTTTAGGCTCTATATCCAGGGCAAAGCAATGCATAGGGTAGCAAAACCCAAAACATTTATTTTATATCCACAGAGAATAGTAGAAAAGAGCTCTTTGAATGTTATTGATGACTTTCTGGAAATGTCCATTGGATAATAGTAACAGAAAAAGCAAATACTTTATGTTGTTAGATACTATGCACCCTTCAAATAAGTAAACATCTTTATGTTAGTCATTAAACATTTTACCTTCTTCAGCAAATTTTGTCCTGTGGCATTAGGAATCAAGGTTATAACATAATGTCAAATTTATGTCAAAAAGAAACTCACAGTTTTATCAGAACTTTTCCACTGAGGAGTTCACCTCTGGAAGCCCTTTTGTGAAGAGAGTTTGACCTATTCCAAAATAGCCTGAATAATCACTCCTCTAAGAAAACAAAAATGCCTTTGTGAAAGGTGCCATAAAAATATAGTTATGTAGATTTCATTATCATTGCCCTTGCTCTATTAATAGCGTATTTCTGAGACACTTCATGTATATACAAAATTTAGAATAGAGGTTAAAGTCTACTTGAATTATTGAACAGAAAACATGTCATCAAAGTCACAGGGTTTCAGTGTCTTGACCAAGTTACTTAGTGATTGTTATTTAAATGATGAAATCTTTCCTGTATTTGTGGATTTTCACCCAAAATTTTCTGTACCTTCTGCTGAAACATGATTGAATTAGTATCCTTTGTTGAATGATATTGTGTGTCCCATATACAGCACTATTTTCATCTGATTATGTACATATATTTTTTTTAACATCTATTTATTTCTTTTCAGAGAGAGAGTACAAACAGGGGAGGGGCAGAGAGAGAGAGAGAGGGAAAGAGAGAATCCCTAGCAGGCTCCACACTGTTGGCCTTGCTCACAGAAGCCAGTGACATTCTGTTAGGATTTACTTTATGTTTAAATAGGTGAGAACTATGCCGAAAATAAGTGAAGTAAATCCCAGTTTGTCTTCACTATACAGAACATTCTCCTTAGGCCTGCGATCTTTGTTCAGAAAATAGTTTTACCTTTATTACAAAGATACTTCTTTCTTTTTTAATATTTATTTTATTTTTTTAAGTTTATTTATTTTGTGAGAGACAGAGACAGCATGAGTCGGGGAGGGGCAGTGAGAGAGGGAGACAGAGAATCCCAAGCAGGAAAGCAGGGCTCGAACTCAAGAAACCACAAGATCATGACCCGATCCTAAACCAAGAGTCGGTTGATCAACCGATCAACCAACTGAGCCACTTAGGCGCCCCTATGAAGATATTTCTTAGTTACAATTCCTTCTCCCTGGCCCACTCTTATTTACCATGGTGTAGATAATTGGTTACTAATCTGTGAGATACAAAATGTCCACCTCCAGAAACACTTTGGAAGTCCAGTAAGCTCTGGAAGCTAATGGATTCTGGCTTGAATTCTGGCTCTGCTATTTACTAACTCTGTGTCCTAAGGAAAGCTACTTAACTTTCCCGAGCTTTTGTTTTCTGGTTTATGCAATGACTATACTCAGAGTACCTATCCCACAGTGTTGTTTGTAAGGTTTAGAGGGAAGGTACACATGGATCTGATCCATGGTTGGGGCTCAGGTAGCAACAGCTATTGCTGTTGTCAGTATGTGGCTAGAATTGAGCTGTTAACAAGTCAGCAGTGACAGACCAGAAACTGGTGTTCTTGTGCGAGTGACAGCTGAGCACGAGAGAACAATGGAGTGGGGAGCTCTCAGAAGCCATCTCTCTACAGATGGATGGAGTTGTCTACATGGAGGCAGAGAAGAGGCAGAAAGGAGAGGTTAAAGCTGAAGCCCTGAGGTGACAGGGGTGGAAATGTCAGAGAAGGGGGGAAATCAAATCAACATCAAGAAATGGAGTTGAATATGGCACCAGGCATGGTAAGATAATAAAATGAAAATTCTTTGTTAGCAGAATCAGAAACTAGGGAATATAGCAAAGTAGGGAAGTCAGCAGTAACACTGATCACTCACATGAGGACTTTACAGGTTCATAGCACATTCACAACCGTGAATTTGGGGTGAGGTAGACCCATCATCAAGACCGTATTATGCCCACAGTCTCACTGTTTAGAAAATGGAAAAACCAGAAAACCCCACTGATCTATAAATCTGTAACCTTCATGTTTTAGAAATCACCTCACTATACTTCTAACCATATATTAGAAAAAGAAAGCATATAGTTGCCCAGATTTCCAACCTGTGGGAAAAAGACCCACAACAAATAGCTCTCACGTGTTCTCCTAGAGAGCCTAGAAGTAATAAGCTTCTTTCATAAGCACTGTTGCACCGTCAGCATGGTCACTTACCAATGCCTGAGCAATCATAAACCCTAATGCTGGCTGGCTAGGCTGGACTTGGGCCACCAGGCAGTGCCAGAGAGGTTAATATAGTGTGCTGAGATGTACTTCCCCCGAGGCTACAAATGCTGACTCTTCAGTGGTTGCTAAAGGGGAGAAATAGCCTCTTCGCTGCCAAACAGGCTTCATCTGGGAAAATTGAGCTCTCGGTCATCTAGGCATTTTAATGGACTCTATGAATCACCAATCAGCCAAGGAAGAATGTGAACAAACCCAGGGTCCTAAGCCTGTTGATTGGCTCTTTCAACAAAGACAAATGGAGAGCCTGTCACTCTCAATGAAGCAGGCCACAAAAGAGATCCTTCCTGCTAACTCTGGCCTCTCCTGTTTCTGTCCCCAGAGGACCATGGTGATAAAAGCTGCCATAAACCACAATTCCTTGCAGACAGCAGAAGAGAGTACAGGAAACAAGGATGGATTGAATCACCCAGCGTCCTTCAAAAACTGTCAGCCTGGGCTCATGGCAGATAAGAGTATTGAGATGACTGGGGTCCTCATTTTTTCAGAACCTACATCAAAATGATTGAGACACGACACACATTAGAAATAAGGTATCTTATCCTTGGAAGGAAATTCAAGTCCATTGCTCCACCCAATCCCAAGCCATTTTATAAATGAGAAATCTGAGGCTGAGAGAGGCGAAGGAAAATGTCGAAGATCAGGCTGTTTATTAAAGGCAGGACTGGAACTAGAACTAGAAACTAGGACAGGGACACAGTCACTAGGCAGTGACCATGTACTCACAGTCTGATGCTGAGTAGACCCTGTTGCTGTACCAGACACAAGGCAGAAAGCATAACCACTTATAAGCAACATGTGAGCAGTCAGAACGAAGAGCCTTCACAGACACATACTCACCTTAGAACAGGGGGCTTGTGTAACAAAATTACTTTCAACCAAACTGTAAGATTGTGAGAAGCCCCAGGGATGAAAACGCTGTCATTTGGTTGCTTAACTGAGACTTAGCTGGAAAGTTAGAGAAGATCCAATTCTGATCCAGCACATATTGAGAGGACCTTTGCTAACATCCAAGATGAAATAATAGAAACCAGTTTATTCTTTTTCCTAGAAAAAAAAAAAGAAAGAAAGGGGCACCTGGGTGGCTCAGTGGGTTAAGCGACCAACTGTTGATTTTGACTCAGGTCGTGATTTCACAGTTTATGGATTTGAGCCATGTATGGGGCTCTGCACTGACAGTAGGGAGCCTGCTTGGGATTCTCTCTCTCTCCCTCTCTCTCTGCCCTTCCCTGCCTCTTAAAATAAATAAATAAATAATTTTTAAAGGTTTTTTAAAGGAAAAAAGGGGGAAAAAGGAAAAAATATGTACAAGAAGTGAAGCAATGGTTTTCAAGTAATTAGACATCAGGCAACCAAGGACAGTGATTCCTGAGAATGGGAAAAAAAAATTAGATGAGCCCTGTGATGGCCCCATCTTACAACCCAGAAAGAGTTTCCAGACTGCAGCACTGGTGGGTGAATCCAGGTAGAGTCTCATGAACTTTCTGGGCTGGGATTCTAGGAAGGCTAAGGTTGCTAGGGTGCAAAAAGCAGAGTACTAGAGAACAGAGAACTTCAGAGAAAGAACTTAGAGGTTTTCAGATCTTCAGAGTCTTCAGGTGGGTAAAAGTGTAGGGTCAACAGACAAATAATTTCTATGACAGCTCCCCCTGTTTGAAAGCAATACTATCCATTTTTTAAACACAGATTTCCCATTTTAACACAATCATCTACTGACCTTTGTGGCATTCTCTTAAACCCTCAAAAACTTTGTCACCAGGACTTTTGGATTCAACATCGTCTTTAAAGCCATGATTAACTTTGAATATCAGCACTATTTCTATTTATTTTAACCATGGGAAGTCACTTAACTGCTGCCTCAGTTCCCTTTCTGATAAATGAGGACAACAAAGTTTTGGAATTTTTGTAGGATTTCAATGACATAATCCACCTAGCACAATGGCAAGTACATGATCGATGTTCAACAAATGGCAGTGGTGCAGGAGGTTTCAAAGAGTGGATTCTGGAGTCAGGAGACTTGATTTTGGAAAGAACTTACAGTTTTAACATATAATCACGTTTGGGTAAGATACTCAACCTCCTAAACCTCAGTCTCTCGATTATAAAACAGAAATGATAATACTAGTCACTACTTCATAAGATTGATTTGAGAATTGAATGAGAAAATACAAAGTGCCTCCTGATGTACCTGGCACCTGGTAGATGCTTACTGCAAACTGTATCATCATTCTCTTTCTCACCCTCTTCCTTCCTCCACCCAATCCCCTGCCATGCCCACCACTCATACATCATTTGTTCCATCGACTTCTCTGGCCTTGGATGACCCTATTACTCCAGTGATCCCTCACTCTATTCCCTAGCACCCCCCACTCAGTTCCAAATCATTTCCTGAATGCAACAGATTTCTAGAATTTGTCATTGTGAATTCCACCTCTTTAATCACAGCCTCCTTTCATCCTCCCCTCTCACTTGACAATCCCAGTAGACATTCAATGGACATAAAACTGCCACCAGCCTCTTCGGGTCTTACCTTTTTTGACCTGCAGGTTCCTATTGGTTGCTCAGCCTGAAAATAATGTTGACAGCCTGGCCAAGCACATTTGATCAGCCATGGCTTAATCCAGATATTACATCCTTCAGTGGGTTTGAAATCCCTGTAGCCTACCCAAAATTGAGCTGATAGATTGGGAAAGCATCATTCACCTCTACAGATTTTACTCTTTGGCTCTGTTAATACTCTCCTGGCAGGAGGAAGAACCCGAGATACTGAATTTAATGAGATCATTTGCTGGCATGGCATCGATAGCAGGATGTTGCTGCTTTCGTCCCTAGCTCCCCATTAAAACCTTTGCAGTGCCTGTGCCGCCATCCCAAGAATTTCTGACTTAATTGAGTTGGGAGGCCTGACCATTGGTGTTTGTGAAAATGTTGCTATGATGATTTTAATATGCAGCTAGAGCTGAAACCCACTGCAATAGAGGGAAAGAAGAGATTATTGGAACAGTTTCTTTTATCTAATCCCAAGAACTCAATTATAGGAAACTTAACTCTTCTGTGGTGTGCTATAGTTGGCTTGTACCAGCTCAAGAAAACTGTCGAAATTTCAGAAAGTTTCCTAGCCAGTTAGTATCACATTAGTAGACTGAGTGGTCACATAGAAGCATGTACACATTGGCCAATACTACAAATCAGGGTGTCCCTCCCCAGCTGACCGTGAACTGTTACCAGCACACCGCTACTCTGGCCTTCTGTTCATTTCCCTTCCACCTTCCTTGTCCTTGAGTCAAATTCTGTGTAACTAAAAGCACTCTCCTTTTAATATCATTTCAACAGGTTTTTTTCCTATTGTTTACTATGAAATTTCTCTGCTTCCTCTTCTTTTAAATAGAAATATAAAAGACTAGTACTATTGCTGCCATAAGAGTTGATGAATACTTTCATAAATAGGGGCCTACTTATGAGTTGAGGAGAAGGCTTCACTTTCTATGCAAGTCTATTTACCCTCATTTGATCAATGTTCTGATAATTTCTAGATCTATTGATCTCTTAGATTTATTGGTCTAATTTTCATGGCTCTCCAAACCTGCAGGCAATCCTTCCAGTTCTGCAACACAGGAGTTACTGGTTTCCATATATTCCATCACAAGCAGTGTAGGAGGAAGTAAACTTCTCCTAAGTAGACATGACAACACAGAATATCAGAGAAGGAAATGACCTTAGAAGTCATCTAGTCCAACCCCCCTTTTTGAAAATGGCCTATCAGACCCAGAGAATTAGGTAACTTACCAATGGTCAGACCTCACACCTAAGTTAGTTCACTTTTCTGTATGCTCTTGTACTTCAAAGTGGTATGCCCACCAGCAGCATTGACATTCCTGGCAGCTCTGAAAACTCAGGTCTTTCTTCAGAACTCCTGAATAAGAATCTGCAGCTCAACAATATTCCAAAGTTATTTGTATGTGCATTAAAGCTTAAGTACTAACTCACCCAAGAATTCTACTTGTGGGTAGATATTTGCAGACCCATGTCCATTGCAGCTTTATTCACAATAGCTGGAAAGTGGGAACACGCATCCACTAATGGAGGGATGGATAAACAAAATGTGGTACATACGTTTAAAATGGAATATTATTCAGTCTTGAAAAGGAGGTTCTGACACATTCTACAACATGGATGAAACCTGAGGACACTACGTTAAGTAGAATAAGCCATCACAAAAGGGCAAATACCATGTGACCTAGAGTCAAATCACAGAGACTAAGAGTAGGATGGTAGCCTCCAGAGGCCAGTGGGAAGAGGGAATAAAGAGCTGTGGTTTACAAAATTTCAACTCAAATGGAAAAAGTTCTGGAAATTGGTTACACAATGATGTGAATGTACTTAACTTACTGACCTATAAAGTTTAAAAGGTTAAGATGATAAATTTCATGTTATGTATATTTTTCCATATTAAAAAAAACACTAAAGAAGGAGGAGGAGGAGGAGGAGGGGGGGGGGGAGGAGGAGGGGGAGGAGGTAGAGCACCAATCTGTACCTATTTGATTCTGGTTTTCTGGAAGGTCTGATTCAACAAATGAAGCAGATATCAAGTGGAGACAAAACCAATTAAGAATACTGTTGAAATGAACTGAATACAAATATTTTTCATTTATTTAAATTTTATTTTGATTAGGCCTTCTTCTCACTCAGAATCTTCACAGCAACCTTCAGGTAGGTATTATTTAAGCCTACCTGGCGACCCTTAAAATAGTGTGAACAATTCATCCCGGTTATTCCCACTTTTAGTACAAAAAGTCCCATGTCCCAGTAAACCCCTCAGTCCTTAGCAAATGGGACGACAGCTGGCTACCCTATTTATTAGTGAATCTTAGAGGGGTTATGCAGGAGCTAAGTAGAGCCAAGGTTCAAACTCAGATCAGGCTGAAAAAAGAACCAAAGAACTACAATTAAATGAATAAGAAAAAAGAGAGGAGGAACCATAAAACCTCTCTGCTGATGCCACTGTATCGTAATGAGATAATAGTACTGTAAAATCTCTTCCTACGGTCTGGGTTTAGATTTAAAAGAAATCCAATCTGCCATGTCAAATATACTTAGTTAACTGGCTTCTCTGCCCTATTAAAGATGTCACTATGACCATTAATATCTGGAAAGTTTGCAGGTTGATGTTCTTCAAGGCAAAGAGAAATCTCTGATTTGTGTGTTGTGCCTAGAATGACTTGGAGCACAGGGTAGAAACAACGGGCAGTGACCCCAGACACTGCATATCATCAGGGCTGTACTCAGTATTTGCTCAAAGCCTTCCTAATAAAGGACTTTGGAGGGGGCAGTCTGAGCTTTTCAAATCACTGTAAAAAAAAAAATCACTGTAACCTCGAGCAACATTCACAATATAGGCTGCTAACCAGATGGGCAAAGATGTTTGTATTGCAGTCAGAGAATGACCTTATTTGATTTTTCCTACATTTCACCAGAGAGGTAGCAGAGATGGGCAGGGGGAACAATAAAGCCAGAGGAGTGGGGTTTAGGATCCTAAAAATCCATTCGAGGTGAGAAGTCTCAGACTGATTCCCACATCTGCCTTACTTCTATCTTCTTCAGTCTTAAGTGCTCAAAGAGAGGAATTATTAGGAAGTAAAAGGCTGAAAGAACAATGGGAGGAGAGGGGGATATTCCACTTCCAGGAAAAGGGAGTAAGAATGAGGACACTGGCCAGACACCACCTCAGGAAAGACTGATTGCCTGAGCCTCCAAGGATACTTCAAAATAGCACAGGAAGTGGATTCCCTCTATTTCACTGTAGATCAGGGAATAACTCTGAGGTCTGAGGAAGTTTTGCCACTGCCCCATGATGCTTTGTTTTTCATTCTGTTCACTCCTAGGAGTTAGTAACAAAGCCCTTAAGTTACGGGTAGAGGGAGTAAAGCTGGTACTGTTCCACCACTGTCTCTGGGCGTGGGTGGGCCTGGAAGGTTGACAGAGGAATCTCTAGGTATTATCTGTGGAAAGAAGAGACCAGAATGCTAGCTCCCTTGAGCATACAGAAAGAGAAAATACAGGTAGTAGAAAGAGCTGGCTTTGAATGAAACAAAGAAACTTGGGGGCCCAAGGCCTTTCCCTTGTAGGGTCCACTGAAACATCCCCTTGTCCCTTCAGAAACAAACCCTGCAGAAATGGGTGCAGCACAAATGCATGGCCAACTAATCTTTGACAAAGCAGGGAAGAATATCCAGTGGAAAAAAGTCTCATTAACAAATGGTGCTGGGAGAACTGGACAGCAACATGCAGAAGAATGAAACTAGACCACTTTCTTATACCATTCATAAAGATAAACTCAAAATGGATGAAGGACCTGAATGTGAGACAGGAAACCATCAAAACCCTAGAGGAGAAAGCAGGAAAAAAACCTCTCTGACCTCAGCTGCAACTATTTCTTACTTGACACATCTCCAAAGGCAAGGGAATTAAAAGCAAAAATGAACTATTGGGACCTCATGAAGATAAAAAGCTTCTGCACTGCAAAGGAAGCAATCAACAAAACTAAAAGGCAACTGATGGAATGGGAAAAGATATTTGCAAATGACATATCGGATAAAGGGCTAGTGTCCAAAATCTATAAAGAACTCACCAAACTCCACACCCGAAAAACAAATAATCCAGTGAGAAATGGGCAGAAGACACGAATAGACACTTTTCTAAAGAAGACATCCAGATGCCCACAGGCACATGAAAAGATGCTCAACGTCACTCCTTATCAGGGAAATACAAATCAAAACCACACTCAGATAACGCCTCACACCAGTCAGAGTGGCTAAAATGAACAAATCAGGATACTATAGATGCTGGAGAGGATGTGGAGAAATGGAAACCCTCTTGCACTGTTGGTGGGAGAGCAAACTGGTGCAGCCGCTCTGGAACACAGTGTGGAGGTTCCTCAAAAAATTAAAAATAGATCTACCCTATGACCCAGCAATAGCACTGCTAGGAATTTACCCAAGAGATACAGGAGTGCTGATGATGCATAGGGGCACTTGTATACCCCAATATTTATAGCAGCACCTTCAACAATAGCCAAATTATGGAAAGAGCCTAAATGTCAATTAACTGATGAAAGGATAAAGAAATTGTGGTTTATATACACAATGGAATACTACTTGGCAATGAGAAAGAATGAAACATGGCCTTTTTTAGCAATGTGGATGGAAATGGAGAGTGCTATGCTAAGTGAAATATGTCATGCAGAGAAAGACAGATACCATGTCTTCACTCTTATGTGGATCCTGAGAAACTTAACAGAAGACCATGGGGGAGGGGAAGGAGAAAAAAAAAGTTAGAGAGGGAGGGAGCCAAACCATAAGAGACTCTTGAAAACCAAGAACAATCTGAGGGCTGATGGGGAGTGGGAGGGAGGGGAGGGTGGGTGATGGGTATTGAGGAGGACACCTGTTGGGATAAGCACTGGGTGTTGTATGGAAACCAATTTGACAATAAATTTCATATATTAAAAAAAAAAAACCCTAAAAAAAATAAAAAAATAAATTTCATATAGAAAGAAAGAAACAGAAGAAAGAAAGAGAAGAAAGAAAGAAAGAGAAGAAAGAAAGAAAGAAAGAAAGAAAGAAAGAAAGAAAGAAAGAAAGAAAGAAAGAAAACGGGTGTAGCAGAGTTAGTGATAGCCTAGAGCCTTTTCCTTCTACAACACACTTGACAAACGATGTTCATGTGCCCGGCAAACTCCCATGACCACCCGCAAGTCTCCTCTAAATTCCCTGTGTGATTTCTGGGAATTCAGTTTTGCAAAACAGGATGCAAGTGGGTGAGAGTGATGTTACATGGATGTCTGTTGATTTCCCTCAAATTTATTACATGATGGCCAAAAAGGGCAGTGTGGCTGCAAACCTTAGGTTTTTATCAAGTCAAGAATGACTTCTCTCACACAAAGATTTGGACATGTACGTTCACAACATGATTCTCAGGAGCCAACAAGTGGAAACAACCCAAATGTCCCTTGACTGATGAGTGGATGAACAACACATGGTACTATATCCACAAACACTATTCAGGATTAAGAAGGAACAGAGTAGTTCAAATGGCTGAACCTCAAAAATATTATGCTAAGTGAAAGAAGCCAAACACAAAAGAACATATATGATGTCATTTATATAGCATGTCAAGAAAAAGCAGATATAGAGAGACAGAAAGTAGATTTGTGGTTGGCCTAGGACTGCAGCTGGAATGGGGAGTAACTGTGAATGGGCATGAGGTTTCTCTTTTGGTTGCTGGAAATGTTGTAAAATTTGATTTTGGTGATGGTTAGACAGCTCTGTAAATATACTAAAATTTATTAAAGTGTACACTTAAAAATGGGATACTTTTATGAGGTATAAATTATATCTCAATAACTTGCTTTTAGAAAAATATTCCTTGGAAAAAAAACTAGCTCGTGACATCACTCATAACTGATAGAAACTGGCCTCGCGTGTGTCTGCTAAAATCTCTTACCTCAAAAGCTGTTCTCTGGCATCTCCTGGCACTTAGCTCAGAATTTTAAAAATGTACCTTGTGCCTCCTCCTTTGTTGGGAAAAGTGTGGCAGCATCCCCTGTGATGCATTACCACATTTTCGTAAATATAATCAACCCCATTACACTTGCAGGATCACTTGAAACTCAACAATTTATTCTAGAAGCAGAGAAATCAGGAGGTGTTGTGCGTGGTTTACTTTCAAGGACAAAATACAAGAAACAAAATATGAACTGTCATAATTTACCTGTTGTGTATCCTTAGGGCATTTTCCTCATCAGACAGAAAAAAAAATAGGATAATGATAATGTTTTCTGGGCATTAAAGACTGCTTATATTAAAGGATATTTCATATGTGTGAAATGAGAACATAAAAGTAGTATTTCCTATTGATACTTGATAAAAATAATATTGTGTTGCAAATGCCTTGAAAACTCACGTTTTTAATAAATTCCTATTGCCATGTGTAGATCTGAAAAAATAGAAACAGATTACAGGTTTATAATAACTTTTGTGGTGATACAATGTTATACCAAGTTTACTTAGGTCACATCTCTGATTACAATGTTAAAAAACCTAAAATATGCAAGTTGGAAGGGAACTAAAATATTATCTAGCTAATTCTCCCAGCTGAGGGAACAAAGGACTATGATAATCAGCTTGCTCCAAATCTCACAGAATAGGGAAGGCAATTCAGGACGCAGAGGCCAGGTCTCCTGACTCACGATCATGTGCTCTTTGCATTATTTCCATAGTACCCAGATCATGTACATGGAGGTTACACTCTGGATAAATACAAACAGGAAAGGGGCTTCCACTCTGAGGACACCTCATATTCAGTTAGAAAGAATTAGGGCACAAGTGGCAAACTGTCCTTCCATGGACTAAATGCAGCCCACAGACACGTTTTGTTGACCAACATGGATTTTTTAAAAGATTTTAAATTAGTTCCCAAATGTTTAAAATTTTGAGATTTTATATGGAAACTCAGATTTCCTGCCCCCCACCATTTTGTTTTTAATTAGAACTTTGGCAACACTGGGTCAGCATTCTTCCATGACAGCGGTCACCAGAGGTGAGTGGTGGCTGTCCTGTCTAGAAGGGCCTTTCCTTCTTTTAGTGTGTACTCTTTTCTGGCACCTGATCTGCCTCTTTCATTTAATTACCCAGACCCTCGCAGGCATTTGAGTTTGTGCACTGAGCTAGGGGACCGGGCAGTGCTGACTCTGTAGATTGTATCAAGGTGGGACTTGTGAGACAGAGGTGTAAAGCCTGGATGCTGGCTCAGTTCTTAGCCTTTCTGGTTGGATGTGACTTATGCAAAGGAAAATCTGCTGGGACTGCCTATCAGTAACAGGTTTATTAGGGATATACTTAGGAACTGGTGGTTTTCTGTTTTGTGTTTGTTTTTGTGTTTTCAAAGAGAGAGCACTGGGTATTCTAGGACAGATTTGCTCTCCACATTTGTGAGGCCTTGAGTAAGAATGTAAATAGCGGCCCATGTACCCTAGGTCTAAATTTGTTAGAAGTTCCCAATTTAGGCTCACAGACTACTCAGCAAAATGGGAATCTATATTGTTGGCAAATGTATCCACATTACATGAGGTCTAGTTCTGTTTTTTTTTTTAAGTTTATTTATTTTTGAGAGGGGGGGGAAGAGAGCACATAAGTAGGCAGGGGCAGAGAAAAAGAAGGAGACACAGAATCTGAAGCAGGCTCTAGGCTCTGAGTTGTTAGCACAGAGCCCCATGTGGCACTCCAACTCATGAACCATGAGATCATGACCTGAGCCAAAGTCAGATGCTTAACTGACTGAGCCACCCAGGTGCCCCACATGAAGTCTAGTTTTAAATTTAAAATTCTCATATACTCTGGAGTTCTACATCAGAGCAAGATAGCATGTGGAGAACTGGCTGCAAGACCCTCCCCGACAGCCCGCCTCATCTCTTCCCATGCAGTGTGGACCTTTAACCACACACAGCTTCACAAACATTTATGTGGACATCGGCCATCACACCAAGCTGTGCCCTCACCTCTCTCCCCTTAGACAACATCCTCTGACCCCTCCCTGGCCCTAGAGAATCTCACACAGGTTGGTGGCCAGGATGAGTGAACTATGGCCTGTGGGTCAAATACAGCCCACAACTTGTTTTTGTATGGCTTTAAGCTAAGGATAGTTTCGTGGTTTTAAAAGCTTGTAAAAATTACAAAGAAAGAGTATGTGATAGAGACTCTACGTAGCCCACAAATCCCAAAATATTTACTATTTTGCCCTTTACAAAAAAAGCTTTGCCTACGCCTACTCTAAGGCTCAAGGCAGGATTTCTTCTCTCTTTGATCTAAGGGCAACAGTTCTTAGCTAAGGGCTAAGATCCTTCTAAAACTACCATGGAGACAATTCAAAGTCTACTCTCCTCCTCCAAAATCCCTCAGTGACCCTGGAACAAATCCTCTATCCTGCCTTTTGTGGTTTCCTCCTAATCAAAGAGGATTTGAATGGGGCTAGGCTAGAGGCCATATACTGAACACCTACTCTGAGTCAGGCACTGTGCTAAGGCTTCTACCTTATTCTACCCCCCTCAGGCCGATTCCTGTCAAGGGCAGAAACCCAAGTCATATAAACAAAGCTGGGGAGTCTGGAGACAGGAAGGAGTCTAGCACTCTTGTGTTTGCTGAAAGTATCATCAACGGCATCATTTTGGTTTAATTTGATGATGACAAGGATGGAAAGAAGAATCGATCGTCTTTAAAAAGTACGGTTTTAGTTAAGTGTAAAAATGATTCTTTTCTTCCTTTCCACAGCAGAGGGATTCAAGAGCTGAGCTAGGGCTTAGAAGTCGGGAGTTCAGTAGCCTAGAGACCTCGGTGATTAAATTCCACCTCTGTTTCTCCTCTGTGTCTCTCTAAGGAGAGAGACAGATGGTGTGTCAGGAGAAAGAAGATCATGGGGAGATGAATCTCTCTGACACTGGCTCAGAGGCAGCTTTATATGAGGCCAGTGGCCTCGAATGGAATCAAATACTTACATTAAAAGAGAAAGCATCAGGAGTTACACGCCGTGAAGCCGGGGCACCTTACCTCACAAGCTGCCTGAGGTACTATGGACTGCTGTTTCCTCACACCACACAAAGAGGCACTTTCCCAGATGGAAAATAGGCTCTTCCCCCAGAAAGGCATCAGTTCAGATCCCTGAACAGAGTTAAGAACAAAGAAACCTTAGAGAACGTCAATCATGACCTTTGAGGTTTATCTGATTTTCTTCTTCACAGCAACACAGATGGCTTTTGTTTTTTTATAAGCAAAGGCAAAAGCCCCACTGTAATTGAATAAATCAAAGGAGTAGGAGGTTGATTTTTATGGGCTTTTTTTCAGTAAGAAATAGCTTTATCTATTGCTAACATAGAAAACTTGGCTGTAATCTACTAGAGAATTACATGAAAAATTCCAAAATCAGAAAAGTGCAGAGGATAACATAATAAAGGCATTACACTCATCACCTAGATGGAATAACATTTTGCCTTAGTTGCTTCAGATCTTTAAAAAAAATAAAATAAATTAAACATTATTTTAAAAACTGAATTTCCCTTTTTACCCACATCTCCCTACAGTCCCATTAAACCTGTTACCTTATAAAGTACATTAATAAAATCTTTATGTTGAATTTTTGTTCCTTAGAATAAATTTTATTTGTTCAAATATATACGCGTGCATAGTATTGGGTTAAATTGTTTATATGATATCATCTATAATTTGTGTATTTGTGTTCATTAACAATATTAGACTATCATTATAGCCTTAAAAATGAGTTCAGTAACTTACCTCTTTTTTTCTATTCTCTGAAACAGTTTGCATATGAGATGATTTATTTCTCCTATATAACTGCCTTATGTTGTCATAATTTTTTACTATTAATCCAATTTTTAGGTTTCCATTCTATTACTTTTTAAACGTCTTGTTTTTGTTTTATTTTGTTTTTTACTTATAGTTTTCACCTCATTCAAATTTTTTAGTTTATTGGCAAAAATTGCTCATGGTATTCTCTTGATGAATCTTAAAAATTCAATTCTATTTGTGATGTTTTCCCTTTCATATTTCTTTCACTATTTATTTGTGATTTTCTTTCTCTTCTCAATTATTTTTTTCAGAGTTGTTTGTTTTATTATTCAAAATAATCAGATTTTTACTTTTGGTAATTTCTCTTTTACTCTTTATTTCACTAATTTCACTAATTTGTATCCTTTTTCCTATATTCTCTCTGTTTGCCCCAATTTTTTCTTTTCAGCTCTTTGACTTGAAACCTTATCCCATTTATTTTCATTATTCTGTTTAAATAAATACAGCATCACACAATTTTATATGCAATTCCTCTGTTTTATTCAAAAGAAAATATTTTGTGTTTTCAATTATGATTACTTCTTTAACTTATCAGTTGTTAAGTTTCGCCTTGCTTTTGAATAAATTTATTTTTTTTTAATATTTTTAACGTTTATTTGTTTTTGAGAAAGAGAGAGAGTGAGAGAGAAAGACAGAGCACAAGTGAGGAAGAGGTAGAGAGAGAGATACACACACACAGAATCTGAAACAGGCTCCAGGCTCTGAGCTGTCAGCACAGAGTCCAATGTGGGGCTTGAACTCATGAACTGTGAGATCATGACCTGAGCTAAAGTTGGATGCTCAACAGACTGAGCCACCCAAGCGCTCCATGAATAAATTTCTTTTTTAAAAGTTTTCAATTAATTTCTTATTTGTTTTTGGTAATTGAATGCACAATGTATGATATCAATTCTTTGGAATCTTTTGGGAGTCCCATTGTGCTATTATTTGGGAAAATATATTTTGTGTATACTTGAAAATAATTCAGGTCCTCTATTTGATGCTAAGTTCTATATAGGTACTGGATCAAGCTAATTAAATGCATTATTCATATTACTACAGTGCTACTATTTTTTTTTCTTTCTGAGTTATTGATTTCTTAAAATGTATTAAAATCTCCTTCTGTGATTGTATTAATGTAGTAAATTGCATCGATTGATTTTCTGTTGTTAAGCTACCCTTGCATTCCTGAAATAAATCCTACTAGGTTATGATTATCTTTTTCTCTCAACCTGCTAATGATTTACTTAAGATTTTTGTTCCTATATTTATAAGAGAGATTAGCTGTACATTTCTTTGATTGTAATATCCTTGCACTAAAATGAGATAGGAAATATCCCCTCTTTTTCAGTTCTCTGGAAGATGTTGAGTTGGATTATTATTTCTTTCATAAATGTTTGGAAGATTTATCAGAAAAATCATCAGGGTTAGTAGTTTTCTTCGTGGGAAACCTTTTGAAAATGAATTTAATTTTCTTGACAGATATGAGAATTCAGATGTTCTCATTTTTCTTGGGTTAGTTTTGACAAGTTATATTTTTCAAGGAATTTGTGTATTTCAATGAAATAGTCAAACTGGCATAAAGTTGTTCATAATATTTTTACTATTTTTTACTATCTGTAGGATTTATAACCATGCCCTCATGTTTTATTCCTAATATCAGTAACCTGAATTTTCTCCCTTTTTCTTGATCAGTCTTGTTAGAAGTTTATCAGTTGCATTATTTTTTTTAATAACTTACTGGCTTTTTTTTCGTATTGTGCGTCTATTTTCTATTTCATCAATTACTGCTGTCATCTTTATTATTTCCTTCCTTCTATTTTGTTTAGGTATTTTTTTAAGTTTATTTATTTTGAGAGAGAGAGAGAGAGAGAGGGAACACAAGTGAGGGAGGAGCAGAGAGAGAGAGGGAGAGAGAGAATCTCAAACAGGCTCCAAGCTATCAGCACTGAGCCCCCACTCAGGGCTCCATATCACGAACCATGAGCTTATGATCTGAGCTGAAATCAAGAGTCGGACACTCCACTGACTGAACCACCCAGGTGCCCCTATTTTGTTTGCTATTCTTTTCCTAATTTATCAAGCTAAAAACATATTTTTAATCTTTTTCTAATATATGCATCAAGAACCATGAATTTCTCTCTAAATATTTTTCTAACTTTGTCACACAAATTTTGATATATTATATTTTCATTATAACTCTACTGTTGTCTAAAAATATACTCTACCTAATTTTAAACCTTTGTAATTTGTTAAGACCTGCTTTAGGGCATAACATATGGTCTCTTTCTGGTAAGAATGTCACATGCACATGGAAAAATAATGTGTATCTTCAGTTGATGGATGCAATTTCTACAAATGTCAGTTTTGTCAGATTAAATAATCATGTTGTTCAAATCGCTTCTATTCTATTATTTTTTTAAATCTGCTTGTTTCATTAGTTGCTAAGAAAAGTATGTTAAAAGCACCAACTATAATTGTGCATTTTTCCATTTCTCCTTCTAGTAGTATCAAGTTTCCTTTCTATATTTTGAAGTTATGTTATTAGGTATATATAAATTTTTATGTTTTTCTTGTCTTTCCCTGGATAAAACTTTTGGTACCATGTTAAGTGGAAGTGATAGCAGCATCCTTGTGCTGTTTTATATCTCAAGGGGAATGTTTTTAATATTTCATCATTAAATTTAATATTTGCTACAAGCATTTTATAACATATTCTTTGTCAGTTAAGGAAGTTCCCTTCTATGTCTAGTTTGCTGATAGTTTTTTTTTATCATACATGGAAGATAAGTTTTATCAAATAATTTTCTGTATATAATAAGATCATATAAATTTTGTGTTTTTTTCTATTAGTGTGCTAAATTATGTTAATTGACTTTTAATGTCACATTATCCTTAATACCTACAATAAACTCTACTTGATTATGATGTATACTGTTTCATATAGCAGTTGATTTCAATTGTTAACATGTTCTTTAAGATATATCTATATTCTGTATTTTTGTCCTCAGGATTTTTGCATATGGTCTTTATTTTTCCAATCTGGTAATATTCTTGTCCAGCTCTTGAATCAACATTATGCTGGCACATAAAGAATAGGAAAGAATGCATCAATTTTTGCATCTCTGAGTTTTGTAAGATTGCTTTTTCTTCTCCAAACACTTGGAAAAATTCACCAATAAAGCCATCTGACCTGGAAGTTTTCTTTTATGGTAGGATTTTAAAAATAGGTTCAATTTATTTAATAGATAAAGAGTTTTTAGGTATATTATTTTTTCTGGATCATATTGGACAAGATGTATTTATCAAGAAATTTGGCTATCTCATCTGAATTCTGAAACAGTGACATAATGCTGTTTATAATATCCTTAATGTTTAAATATCTGTAGCATCCATTATAATATCCATAATGCTGTTTATATATCTGTAGCATCTAAAGTGATGTCCTCTTTTATACTTCTTTTATTAATAATTTTGTGTTCTCTCATTTTTTCTTGATCAATTTCATTAATGAGTTATTAATGATATTAATCTTTGCAAGTAATCAAATTTTGGATACACTTATTTTCTCTATTATACATATATTTTCTACTTTATTGTTTATTACTTTTTTATCTTATCTTTATCTTATCTTTATTACTTTTTTCCTTCTCCTTCCTTTGGGTTAAATTTACTGTTTCATTTTCAAGTTTCTTAAGATAGAAGCTTGGAACACAGACCTTCAGCCTTTAATATATGTAGTTAACCCTATAAGCATCCCAATTAGCACTGCGTGTAAGTTTTTATATGGCATGCCTTTATTATTTTTTAGTTAAAAATGTGTTCTTACTTCATTTTTACATAGTATTTTAAAGTGTGCAATGCAATTTCCAAGCAGCTGACGATTCTAGCTCTCTTTCTGGGACTGAATTATAGATTAGTGCAACTGTGGTCAGAGGAACTATTCTGAATGATTTCAAAACTTTGAAATTTCTCAAAGTTTACCTTATGACCTAGAATATGATCACTTCTGGTGAATGTGCCAACTACACTTGAGTGTGCATTGTGTCACTGTAGTGTGCAGTGTTCTCTTTATTATGTCAAGTTGGTAATGATTCTTTTTAATTTTATTTTTTAAATTCACATCCAAATTAGCATATAGTGCAACAATGATTTCAGGAGTAGATTCCTTAATGCCCCTTACCCATTTAGCCCATCCCCCCTCCCACAATCCTTCCAGTAACCCTCTGTTTGTTCTCCATATTTAAGAGTCGCTTATGTTTTGTCCCCTCCTTATTTTTATATTATTTTTGTTTCCCTTCCTTTATGTTCATCTGTTTTGTCTCTTAAAGTCCTCATATGAGTGAAGTCATATGATATTTGTCTTTCTCTGACTGACTAATTTCACTTAGCATAATACCCTCTAGTTCCATCCACATAGTTGCAAATGGCAAGATTTCATTCTTCTTGATTGCCGAGTAATACTCCATTGTGTATGTATATCACATCTTCTTTATCCATTCATCCATCAATGGACATTTGGACTCTTTCCATACTTTGGCAAGGCTATTGTTGATAGTGCTGCTATAAACATGGGGGTGCATGTGTCCCTTCAAAACAGCACACCTGTATCCCATGGATAAATGCCTAGCAGTGCATTTACTGGGTTGTAGGGTAGTTCTATTTTTAATTTTTGGGGGAACCTCCATACTGTTTTCCAGAGTGGCTGCACCAGCTTGCATTCCCACCAGCAATGCAAAAGAGATCCTCTTTCTCCACATCCTCACCAACATCTGTTGTTGCCTGAGTTGTTGATGTTAGCCAGTCTGACAGGTGTAAGGCGGTATCTCATTGTGGTTTTGATTTGTATTTCCCTGATGAAGAGTGATGTGGAGCATTTTTTCATGTGTCGGTTTGCCGTCTGGATGTCTTCTTTGGAGAAGTGTCTATTCATGTCTTTTGCCCATTTCTTCACTGGATTATTTGTTTTTTGGTGTTGAGTTTGATAAGTTCTTTATAGATTTTGGATACTAACCCTTTATCTGATATGTCATTTGCACGTATCCTCTCCCATTCTGCCGGTTGCCTTTCAGTTTTGCTGACTGTTTCCTTTGCTGTGCAGACGCTTTTTATTTTGATGAGGTCCCAATAGTTCATTTTTGTTTTTGTTTCCCTTGCCTCTGGAGACATGTTGAGTAAGAAGTTGCTGCAGCCAAGATCAAAGAGGTTTTTTTCCTGCTTTCTCCTTGAGGATTTTGATGGCTTGCTGTCTTACATTTAGGTCTTCCATCCATTTTGAGTTTATTTTTGTGTATAGTGTATCCCAGCACCACTTGCTGAAGAGACAGTCTTTATTCCATTGGATATTCTTTCCTGCTTTGTCAAAGATTGGCCATACATTTGTGGGTCCATTTCTGGGTTCTCTATTCTCTTCCATTGATCTGAGTGTCTGTTTTTGTGCCAAGTTTGTAATTATTTTTAAATCTTCAACACCCTTACTTATTTTATCCTTGCCTGCTTGTTCTATCAGATGAGAGAAATGTGTTAAAATTTCCCTTTATGATTATAAATTTGTCTAGTTCTTATTTTAGTTCTTTCCACTTTTGCTTTATATATTTAAGCTATAATATCAAATAGATGAAAGTTTGAATTGTTATAACTTATTGGTGAATTGACTTTTGACCATTATGTAATGTCTTGTCATCTGTCTCTAGCAATGTTTTTGTCTATAAAATCTCCTTTTATTGGACATTAGTACTGTTTCACTGGATTTTTTGGTTAGTGTCTATATGGTGTATCTTTTCCCATTCTTTCACTTTGAACCTGTGTATTTGTATTTCAAATATTCATCTTATAAATAGTATATTACCATGGTTTTTTGAATCTACTCTAACAATATTTTCTTTTAACTAAAGCATTTAGTCTATTTGTTTAATGTAATTAATGTATAGGATAAAATTAAATATATTAAAGTATTTGGGCTTAAATCCACAATTATTCTCTATTTTCTATTGGACTCATTTCAGTTTCCTTTTTCATCTTCTTGCCATTTTTTCATTAATCAAACATTTTATTATAACATAATTTTCCCCAGTAAGTGGTTAGTTATATACATCTTTCTTATTCTTTTAGATATCACTGCATATTTCCTTACTAGAATCTAAAACAATTTACTACTTTTTACTACTTCTCCAGAATTGTTAGAACCTTAGAACCATAACCTCATTTCTCCTCCTCTTGCCTTTTACATTATTTTTTTCATGAATTTTAATCCTACATATGTATTTTTAGGCCTCATGAAACTACCCTTTAGGGGGCACCTGGGTCGTTCAGTTGGTTAAGCATCTGACTTGGTTCAGGTCATGATCTTCCAGCTCATGGGTTTGTTTTGGGCTCTGTGCTAACAGCTCAGCAGGCTGGAGCCTGCTGCAGATTTTGTGTCTCTATCTCTCTCTGCCCCTCCTCTGCTCACCCTCTGTCTCTCTCTCTCAAAAATAAACATTAAAGAAATTTTTAAAAAAATTCTTTTTACCCTTTTTGTGAAGTTAATATTCATTTGAATCTGCTCATACAATTTCTCTTCCCATTATTCTTGTTTCCTTCTGTATTTCTGTACTTCCATATTACTTCTGTTAGTGAAGACTGCTGGTGATAAATTTTGCCTCTGTTTTTCTCTTGAAATATATTTATCTTCTACTTTTGAAGAAAAATTTTGCTGAGCATAGAATGATAGATTGCTAAGTATTTTCTTTAGGTATATTGAAGTTGTTCTACCACTCTTCTCCAGATTTCACTATTTCTGTTGAGAGGTCAATTGCCAATCTATTTATTGCTCTTTTAAGTGATCGTTCTCTTTTCTATGCCTCCCTTTAAAATCTTTTTTAAAAATATTATTTGTTCTCAGCAGTTTTACTATGATGTGTGTAGATGCCAGGTGGGGGCTGGAGACTTTTTAAAAATCCTGCTCGGAATCTTTAGGCTATCTTCAATCTGTGGGTCAGTAACTTTCATCAATTTGAAAAATTTTTAGACATCATCTAGTGTCTGTTCAAATATTACTTGCCTCATTCTCTCCTTTTTCCTTGGGAAAGCAACTACTACTTTCTGACTGTGACTCACATTTCTTTTACAGTCTTTTCTTTATTTTCCATTCTTACTTTGTCTGTGTTTCAAAGAAATTATTCATCTTTTTGTGTAATTTATCTTCCCCCCCTCTATTTTATTCTACATAACAATAAACAATGAAGTCTTTTTCTCTTAACTCCAACTTCTAGATAGCCTAAGGGTCTGTTGTTTCTCTGTTCACCCCTGACCCCCATCCTCAACTTTGAGTTTTTGGTTTTATGATTTTTTTTTTGTCTTGGTATGCCTGCTATATCCTTGTTACTTTAAGTGAATGCTGAATATTATATATAAAGAAAATACAAAATCTTTGCATCTCTGCATGATGTTCTCTTTCTCCAGGGAAGGTTTAATTTTCTTCTGGGTGGCAGATATAGCATAAACAAATAGAGCATCATGGTCCAATTGGGTTTGATATGTTCTGAGGTTGCATTTCAGGCTTTTTGACAGCTTTTCTATTCTTAGTTTGCCTTGATATCTAGGACATTACTCTTCAATTATCCCAACCAAAAGCCTTGGATACATTCAAGTTCTCCTTCTCTTCGACAAACCCTAACCCCCCATTTTTTTTCTCTCTGTCTTGGTCAGTTCAGGCTGTTATCATAAAATACCATGGACTTGGTGCTTTAAACAATAGAGATTTATTTTCTTATGGTTCTGAAGGCTGGATGTCAGAGATTAGGATGGATTAGCATGGCTGGACTGAGGTGACGGCTTTCTTCTTGGCTTCCAGACACCTATCTTCCTGTCTTCACATGCTCTTTCCTCCGTGCATCATAAGAACAGAAAGAAATATTTCTCTCTCTCTTTTGATGAGATCACTAATCTCATCACGAGGGCCCTACCTTCGTGACCTATTCTAACCCTAATTTCCTCCCCAAAGCCCCAGGGCTTTGACATACGAATTTTGGGGGTTCACAAACATCAAGTCCATAATGCTCTCCAATCCAATAACCAGACACTCTGGTTAGCATTTTGAGCAGCTGCTTTGTGGTTGGTCTCCCCACACATGTGCAACTTGGCAATCATCAAATGCTTCAGTGGAAAATTGTGTGTTGGGCTCCTCCAAAGTTTTTCTCCATCATCATGACCCTTCACATCATGGCTGCTTTTGTTGTTCCCTGGTGCTTTGCAACATCTGTGGTTGTGTATTTTATTCAGCTTTTATAGTTGTTTTTAGCAGGGAAAAACTATATATTTCAGTCTAATAGAAGCTGCTCCTTTTTTATCTGTAAACACTAGTACACTGTTTTCTGAATTGCATGGGTGAGAAAGAATATAAAAATGCAAGAAAGACATTCTTTCTGGGAATAAGATTATATAATGAGCAGGGCTTCTCTGTGTTCTCTAGGAATTCAGAATGTAGATAGTGTTGATTCTTTCTCATTCATGTTTTTTTTAATTTAATTTTATTTTTTGAGGGAGAAAGAGACAGAGCATAAGTGGGGAGGGGGGCAGAGAGAGAGAGGGAGACACAGAACCCAAAGTAGACTCCAGGTTCTGAGCTGTTAGCACAGAGCCCAACATGCGACTCAAACTCATGAGCTGTGAGATCATGACCTGAGCCGAAGTCAGATGCTCAACCGACTGAGCCACCCAGGTGCCCCTCTAATTCACGTTTTAAATTTACTTCCAATCTTTAATTTAATTTCATTTGGGAACTATTTGATCAGTAAAATTTTACTTGTCCGGACTATATATTTATTCTTAATTCTATTTTACTGAACGTCATGTAGATAGAAAAAGGGAGTTAAAAATAAATTTAGGCTAACATGGCAAAGGATACACTCACTTGGGGGCATTTGAGTGGCTCAGTTGGTGAAGCATCTGACTTCACCTCAGGTCATGATCTCGCAGTTTGTGAGTTCAAGCCCCACGCTGGGCTCTATGCTAACAGCTCAGAGCCTGAAGCCGGCTTCTGATTCTGTGTCTCCCTCTCTCTCTCTGCCCCTCCACTGCTCATGCTCTGTCTCTCTGTCTCTCTGTCTCTCTGTCTCTCTCTCTCAAAAATAAATAAACATTAAAAAAATTTTTTTAAAAAGGATATACTCACTTCATATAGTCATATGAAGCAAAGAAAAAATTGGAAATACATCAGCTGTGAGTACCAAAACCACAGATTCTGAAGTTTAGAGGTTTTTTTGTACATTGGTATTTTCCTGTTTCTGCAACAACAGGGCTGTACACAGAGAGAGAGAGAGAGAGAGAGAGAGAGAGAGAGATAAAATGTAAAGAGAGATATGAACTGAATCATAAAAGGAATATTTCAAATTTCAACTCATTATCCCAAGAATGGAAATTTACAAAACTTTCAAGGTAATATATTTTTTCTAATTAATAATCTCATTATTTTAAATGTCAAACCACTCTCAGCATATCAGAGAGTTCCAAAATGTATATCCAATCCAAATATGCAATCTCTAAGAAATGGACCATGATGTTTTATTACTGTTACATGTCAGTCTCATGTGTTACTATGATATTTCTCACCAGACTTCAACAAATTACTGTCACCTAACATAGCATTAAAATAATTTTTTATTGAAGATAAGTAGCAAGAGCAAAACTACTTAGCACTTGACTAATGCTTTACATGGATTAATCCGCACTTGGCAAGTATTATCTTGTTCTCATTTAACAATTGGGAAAATGGAGACAAAGAGAGATTAACTCTGGAGAGCAGAATTAGCACAATAGTTTACGGAAGAAATTTGCCTAGATAATCATCCCACCTCTTGGTGCATTTCTTAGACCAAAGCTAAACCAAATTAACAAACCAAACCAACCAACAAAATAAACAAAATAATCATCTTTTAAAAAGGTATATAGACTTTTTTTTACAACCATTTGACAAAGTGGAACTGGAAAAAATGTTATTTTTAAGATGCAGAGTATTTCTGCTTTCTAAGGCATGGAGGTTTGAACTACCCTGGAGGGCATCTTCTTGGTTGTGGGGAGGAAGTGTCCCACTACTAGATGGGACAGGAATCCATGCATTATTATTGGGTTTTTTCATGAGTAGTTTAGTAGCCCAAATACTTGATGCTTCAGATCAAGCAATTAAGTTTCTCGTTACTAACATAAATAGGATTTATTTTTTAATAGATATTTGTCATTCCAAATTATGTAAATTTGTTTTATGCTTATATATTTATTGCTGGTCTTGGTAGATGTGTATGCTATTATTCAAATTGTTGCTCATAGGAGATCAGGTTAAAATCTCAAAAGGCTTAGAAGGTTTTGTTGGCCTGGTCATAGCATCATACTAGAGAGTAGTCTTGAAATGGAAGTATATTGTTGCTGAACATAATTGAAGAACTAAAGGCTGACAGATGGTGTTATTCAAGATGAAATAACCTAGACCTTGAGAATTATACTGATGCTGACTGAATGCGTGTATTTGAGACATACGTTGATAAAAATTACAGAAATTACAAGATATCTTATGGTCTGATGTATTCGGGGTCAAAAGGGCTAAGAGCATGGGACGTTAGTTTAAAGATGAGATTCCCTCTCCAGGGAAATTACATTCCCAATGACAGTCATCCTAGAGGAGGGAAGAATGACTGGGAGATGGGATTTAGATTGAGGGAGGGGGGAAAACTATTTTCTTTCTGGGATTCAAGGAGATGGGGCTAGGATTCTGGAGAATGGAGTAAGATTACAGGGACTCCCATTGGGGAAAGCAGGCTGCCTCTTATCACAGCTGCCACCCAGAAATTACATAACCTGGCTGACCTTTAAAAACAGCAAGATCACACGCAGCTAAACAAGAAGTTGCATAGTAGGGGATCAGCGATGAGGGTCTTAGAACTGTAGTCTCTTTCTAAGAGCAGCATATCCATGTATAAATTATCTGTGATGTAATTTCCTCCAATTATTGACAAGACTTTAGTAAAGTCCCTAATTGCTCAGCTCTTGTGGTCTTGCTGAAGTGGAACTAGACCAGCAACAGCCTGAACAACAGGGCTGCAAGAAATGCTCCAAAGTAATAACCCGACAGGTGACTGCAGTGGCTGACAATAACCTTCTTGGAGTGGGAACACCTATGCACTCCCTGGGGGCTTCCCTGGGAAGAGTATGTGTGTTAAAGTGCGGACTTCTCACAGATGCGTGTAATATGAGACCCTTCATAGGGTCTGTGATTTGCGACATCACAGACTGGAGAATTATGGAACATTTAAAGAACACAATACAAAAGCTTTCACAGTTAAAACAGCAAACTACAGAGTAAAAATAAACAACTTACTCTATGCTTATCATTTGTGGGGGGGGGGCGAATACTTTTGGGAGTTTTTATTGCTTTGACTTTTTTCTTTTGCAACACAATCAATATTTATTTTAAAATTAAAGTTTTTTTAGATTTACATCACATCTGTTTAGACTAATATTTTATTTTATTTTTTATTTTATTAAAATTTTTTTTTTACATTTATTTATTTTTGAGAGAGAGACAGAGCATAAGTGGGGAAGGGGCAGAAAGAGAAGGAGACACAGAATCCCAAGCAGGCTCCAGGCTCTGAGTTGTCAGCACAGAGCCTGACACGGGGCTCAAACCCACAAACCGTGAGGTCATGACCCGAGCCGAAGTGGGACGCTTAACCGACTGAGCCACCCAGGCGCCCCTGATTAGACTAATATTTTAAAATGAATAGCTGTTCTTTAATGTCAGAGTCAAAGCAGATTATTTGTTTTCTTTGGAACTAGAACTAATTCCTTGACTAATTATGATGAATAGTAAAAGTTATTAGCTGTTGGTCTTTACACGTTTACTTTTAGCGGACGAATACATGCACACATATACACACAGGTATACTTTAGATGAACACTAATTTTGCTTGTTGATTTAAGCCAATGGTTTTCAAAATGTCAAGGATTCGGAGTGTACCATTACAACATGCAGTAAATATTAATAATACAGATTCCTGGCTCGTAACCCCAGGAATTCTGGTTCAGAAGGAATAGTCTAGGGCTCAGAAATCGTCATTTTCACAAGCTCGTTGGCATTTATTGTGTCAATAATGTTTGAGAATCACTGCCAGAGGCTCCTCCATATGTTGGACATTTATTACTTAAAAAATTCACAGCTTTTTCTTTCACTGTAGATGCTCAGAGCTAAAACAGTCAAGTTATTTTTTAATGTACAAAAAAAATCAAAATCTGAAAAATACAAAGGAAAGCAATTTTTTTTTAACCAAGACAGTAAAAGTATTTGAATTCATATTGAATTGCTGGCCATTATGAAATTTTTGCCCTGCTTTACAGCACTGTGATATCACTTGAGATAAAGTCCCAAGTGACCTCTGCTCATCTCCATGCCTCATCACTGGCTCACACTTTCTACCACAATGCCATCTCTGAAACAGCAGGAGGTAGAAATAGGAATTTCTCCATGTTGTGTAAATCCCCCAAACTGATCATTTCTAGCCTTCCCTGTTCTCTGAACCAACCCCCACTAGACTGGATGCACTCACAAAAGGATGATGGCTTTTCTTTTAGAACTAGAATTTGTAGTCAGTCAATAACACTTACTAATTACTGATTGTCACTTTTGTTTTACTGTGGTGTTTGGTTAACATCTGTTATCACAGTGGGTTCATATTATTGCTCCTTGATTTCTTTTCTCAGTGCTCAGTATACATCCTGTGTTGGTATCTTTCTTATGGCATCTTGCCTTACTGCTACTTGTGTGTATACCTCTTTCTCTTCCTCCCTTTTTTCTTCTTCCTCCATTCTTCCCTCCCTTCCTCATCTCCTTTCTTTTTTCCTTAGAAGATCCCTCAAGGGGTTGTTTCAGGATCACCCAGCCTTTGTTCCTCATATGTGGCACTTGTGGGTTCTGCATGTGTGGACACTGA
Source organism: Lynx canadensis (assembly GCF_007474595.2). NCBI lineage: Eukaryota > Metazoa > Chordata > Mammalia > Carnivora > Felidae > Lynx > Lynx canadensis. The sequence continues at coordinate 83,793,892 of NC_044311.2, read as the reverse complement.
GCTTGGAAGTGAGAGGCACAAGTGGGGGGCAGAGGCAAGGCACCATCAGACTGTACCTGTGTGAAGATGGTCAAAGCCTGCAGGGTACGACTGCAGCAACTGACACGAGAGACTGGTGGGCTGACAGATTGTAAAGTAGGGCCTAAGAGATGCTGACCTGGATGGCTTTGAGAAGACGAATTAAGAGTTGCCAAGCAGACAAGTGGCAGATCATGGGAGTCCAAGGAGAGAGACTAACACATGGAAAGAAACCAAGGCATGAAACAGTGGGTTGTGTCCAGAGACTGACATGCGGTCCCAGTTTGACAGAACATAAAACAAGGGGGGATTCTGACGAGATGAGGCATTTCCTTATAGCCCTATTTTATAGAATTGAAAAGGACTCTGAGAATTGTTTAGTTTCACGTACACTGGAATTTATTATTGGTTTAATTTTATGAGATAGTTTACACCCTATAAAGACAAAGCCATCACTGTCTTTTCCACCACAGCCAGGCACATGGTAGGCATCTTGAATGAAGGGTGAAGTCGTCAGGGGTTTTGTGTTCCATTTCAGAGATCTCCCACCAGGCTCTGAGATGTTGGAGGACAAATGTATCTACCTCATTCTCCTAAGTGCCCACTGCAGAGCCTTCTGCCAGTAGGTACCCAGAGATGGCTGACTGAAAGGATGCTGAATTACACAGTTCCTGAGTTACACTGATTCAGTGGAAGGTATGGGAAGCATAGGAATGCTATGAGAGGCTGCTGTATTGTAAGAGAGATGTCAAGAAGCATGATTTGAATAATTTGAAGGAAGAGGGAAGACATTTTTGACATCTAGCTATTTTCCAAACTAACGCGACTAGTCAAATCATTCATAACACTCAAACTAATTCATGCTCCCAGATCAAGCCTCAGAGTTTCTTTCCTGGATTCTGGCATATGAACTTTCCAAGACATCAGGGAAAATACTTGCTATTATTTTACATATATGCCTACTAAACAGTAACAATTATCCAAGTGGTAAGATATTAATGTGGCTTTAGACTATAACTGCATTTTTAAGACATCAACTGCTCTTTGACATTTGCTTCTAGATAGAGCGTTATCAGTATAAGTGTGGAGAAGGAAATGAGTCCCAACAAATTAATGATTCTTGGGTGAAAGCCACAAGGCTTCTTCGGGTACATTCTTCCCATAGTTGTGACATCTCTGACAAAAAGCCAAAGAAAATGTGAGTTCTAAATAGTATAAGGCATATCATTTCAGCTTTTTTTTTTCTTTTCAAATGTCATTTCACATTTGCAATGAATTGACCTAGCACAGAAAGGATACACAATGCTGAGAGGAAAATCTGTGAGCCACTCCATGAAGGTATTTGAGATTTGGTGTTTTTTCCATAGTTAAGTCTATCAGTGGCTCTCTGGGAATATCTTTTTTTTTCTTTTTAAATAAAAGCTTACAATGTGTTATTAACATAATGACTTGACAATTTTAGTAAGAGTAAGATAGGAAGCATCTAGCAGAATAGAGTTCTTGTTAATTAAATGATGTGCTAGGCAACAGGATCAAAATCTGAGTCAGAGGGTACCTTAAAGATCTGGTGTTTTACCTAGGAATTGACGACCTAGAGAATGAAGTCTGGCCTACAAGGTAGGTTTTCTTTAACCCACACTTGGTTTCTACCCCTGCTCTCCTTCCAAATCTGAAGCTATTGATAACTCAAGATGTTTCCCACAAATGTGAAGAGCTGCAGCTTCTCATCTTTTAGGACAATATTGAGCCCTTATCTCCAACCATAAGATGGGGCTGCCAACAGCTCTTCCCTTTAGAGAAGGAAGCCCTGCTTCTCTGTCCTCCACCGACCCACTGAGGTCTCCAGCCTCACATGCCCTGCAGGCGTGTGAGTTTCCAATTCCTGTGCTACTTTAATGCCAAGGTATATTTTAACTGTAATATCTTGAATATCTGAAATTGAATAAAATATGCTGTACTTTTATCTGGTTAACATGGGTAATTTTTCTTCAGTATGGTATTATCTGGCAATATAAATATTATAATTTGTTTAACATGTTACAGTTTTAAACTAATTAGGGATTTACTTCTACCTAATGAAATTTGCTTATAGTAATTTAACGTTATCTTGTTAGTACAGATTGCAAATACCAATTCTTTTCAAAATATTTTTTTCTTTGAGGGCACCTTGAATATATACATATATGATCTCAGATTAGTTTCTATTCTGAATGTTTTTTAAACTATAACACCAATTTAAAGTAGGAATAATTTTCAAATGGCAAAATAGTTGACAACAAACACTTGGCTGTATAATTGGGAATCTGATGCTCACTCCCAGTAAATGATTTGACCTACTTTTTTGAATATTTATTTAGCAAATGCTTATCATATTTCAAAATCTCTGTGTAGAGGGCAATTAGAGAATATAAAGGTGAATGAGACATGGTCTCTGCCCTCCAAAGAACTTACATTCTGGTCAGGAATACAAATGCATAAATAATTCAAGGCAGCTGGGAAAGGGGAGTGCTGAATGGTCGGCCAGAAGAACTGAGCACTGTCAAGGTCAGAACTGGAGTAAAGGTGTGTGGGGGAGGAAGTAAGGGTGTTACTGCAAGATTCTAACCCACTGACCCAGGGTGTTAGAGAGTCTACCCAAGTTTGGGACAGGATTGCAGACCAAAAGCATGCTGAATGCTGCCCCCAAAAGGGGTAGATTCCAGGCCCTGGTCTTGTCAGTAAGAATTTTTTTTATCAGGTTGTATAGCTTTGTAAAAATGCAACTTGGAAGAGTTAAATGTTGGCCTCAAAAAAAATTAGGATACTAGTCTAATGAAAGAGATTAACCATAGCCTGCCTTTCTGTTTGGAGTTGCTTTGACTATTTTTTCATAAGGATTGCTGTGGATAATCCAGGCTGGCGTGGGCTTAAGGTGGTTGTAATATTTGCTAAGAGGAAAGATATCCTCTTAGACTATGTCAGTGAAGACCCTTGTCACTTAGCCAACACTGAAAAAATCTGGTCTGTAGATGCTGGTCCTACAATGACTTTTATTCTGGAGGTAAAATCGGCCAGATTTACTAATTGATATTATAGATAAAAACAACAACAACAAAAAACAAACAATAACAATGATTATCGGGCTAAAACTTTCCCTTTCCAGCTTTTGCAAATTCCGCTATTTGGATAACCTGATGACATTAGGAAATCTCACCTAAATGACTGAGACTCACTTCGAACCTCAAGAGAAGGAGACAGGGATGAAGAGAGGTAGGGATTATCACTGATCAATGTGGCAGAACGCATGCTTCAAACTGCAGAGTTGCTGGAAAATATCACTTCTGATTACACATTGTTAGTGAGCTCTTACTACTACTAGCTGGCCAAGCACCAAAAGGGGAAGAGTGGATAATATTAACTCACGTTGATAACTTACAGTTGTCTTGTACTTTCGTTGAATCCATCTTTTTCCATCTGCTTAAGTGCCTCCAATGGGCCTTTGTACCTGATTGTTTGTCTTTTGCCAACAGTGCTTAGGTCAGCTTTTGTTTGTGTGTGTGTGTGTGTGTGTGTGATTTTAGGTCCTTCCCTAGGCACAGTCAGTGAACTAGCTCATCCACGTTTATATTTATTGCACATAATTAAAGCAAAGCACTAGAAAAGATATGTAAAACATAGTGACCACAAGACTCACTCCCTGCCTACATTAGGTTTATAGTATGGGAGCACCTGGGTGGCTTAGTCAGTTAAGTGTCTGACTCTTGGTTTTGATTGAGGTCATGATCTCAGAGTTTGTGAGATCGAGCCCTGTGTCCAGCTAGCTCTCTGCATTGATAGCACAGATCCTTCTTGGGATTCTCTCTCTCTCTCTGCCCCTCCCCTGCTTTCTCTTTCTCTCTCTCAAAATAAATAAACATTAAAAAATCATGTTTATAGTATGGAAGGAAGGAGGAGGGAGGAAAAGTAATTCATTACAACCCTGTAATTTCCAAGCACCCTCACAGGGCGCTCAAGGAAGTGACCCAAGCTAGAAAGTGTCCCAACGCCTCCCACCAGCCCTCCCATTAGCAGCTTTTGTTTATTCCCTTCCCCTTGCACTGGTAGATTTTTGTCTTGTAATAGACTGAGCTGGATACATCTGTCGCAAAGACTGTGAAATACATTTCCCTAACTCCAGTTCCTGGCCAAGGGTCTGGCTCCTCTTTGGCGTCCAGTGATTATTTATAGAATTAGTTGAATCTCCTTAACTAAAACAGAGTGCTGGTGGGGAGATGATGTTTGGCATTCAAAAGCTCTGATTTAATGTCTGCTCGCCATAGGGTTGGAGTCCTTCCACGGAGCAGGCAGAGCACCTGCCCATTAATCATTGACCAATTTCTCAGGTCATCAGTTTTCCTCGAGAAAATACAAAAAATGCAGGCTTCTTCAGCTTCATTTACTGGCGAATGCTCCGGAGTGTATGCATGTGCCTCACTTTAGGAAAACCGAATATGGAAATGGCTGGATGTAAAAGACTTTTTAAAAATAGGAGTTTCACGAGTTGGATTTGTGGTGCATTGTGAACAGTCCACTGATGGCGCTGACCAGATCTATTGTGTTAGGCATAAGGGGTAACACGATAAGGCAGATGGGGTGTAGCTGTGTGACTCTGTTTAAAATGGCTGCTTCCCTAGGCACACAGCCTCTCCCCTACTTTTGAACACCCGCATTCTGACTTGCCGTTTCATCTAAGCTCAGGATTTTGATGTACTCTGTTGTCTAAGCACATCCTCACCACCATAAACCTTAGCAAAGTTGGCACTGCATCTCTAAAATCATGTGAAAAAAATGAATCAGTGCTTACACTTTGGGAATCATGTTGAATGCAGAGTACACAGGATTTCCTCCAGCTGTCTCGCAGAAAATCTCCAGGATCCTCTCTGCTTCCTTTCTTCTTCTGGACCCCTCAGGCCCTGAGGCCCCACCCCACTCCCCAAAAAGGAGATATAGTGCAGAAATTGAGCCAGGGACTACGGGAACAAGCCCCACGCAAAACAAAACAAAAACAAAAACAAAAACAAACCACTGTGCACCAGGGGTCTTTTTGTCGGATAATACTGTTAACCACTTCTCTTCCAAAGCAGAACCTGCCAGAAGGCACCCTGTCCGCAAGCCCGACTTAAAATGGAGTACTCCTCCTCCAAAAACACCAATGAGCTACCTGAGTTGCCTTCCAACCAATCAGGATGAAGTCCTTCCACCAATCACGATGAGGTCCTTCCAACCAATCAGGATGAGGGAACTTTCTCTATATATGCAGGACCTTCTCTCTCCTCTCAGAGGGTACATTAAGTGCTATTTGCTAGTGCTGGTGTTCTGTTCAGCTTGAGCTGTAGTGTCTATAGAGCTTTTCCTGTGGCTTTGTTCTTCAGGTCTGGACTCTTTTCTATCGTCGTCAGCCCAAGAACGTGACTCTGGTAATAAAATGAGGGGGTTAAAATCAAGGTCATGTATTAGGCCCTGTGTTAACCAGAACATACTCTCTATCCTTACCTCCTTCTGTCATTCTGTATGTATTGTAAGTGTGTGTGCTTCCTCATGTTAGTCCCTCTCTCTCTTTCTGCATTTACACAGGCCTAGGATTACTCCTATTTTAGTGTTCTCCCCATCCCACTTCATCTGGTGTGCCTCTCTGAGGCCAGCCTAAGTGGCTTTACCAAATGCTAGAGGTGAGAGTGCCCTGCCACACATACAGATAATAAAGGTGAAAGTATTCTGTAGAGAATCTAAAAGCAATAATAACAACTTAAAATCTGTTTATTATCACCACATGCCCTAGCAGCTCTAAGCAATGTCTATACCAAATGTTTCTCCTGATTTGGAAGAAGCAGACTTAACTGGTGCCTGGCCCAGTGGCTGGTATTCCTCCAGCCAGCCCTGCTCTGGAACTTAGAAATTCCTTCCCTTGGTTGGCTTTTCTCACCTCTTCTCCTCATGGAGGAATAGGAAGCAGAGTGGACCTAAAGCAGCAAAAAATATGACCCTGGGACCACTGGTGGCCTTTAGTTATTTAGCTCTATCAAGTTGGCAGTTTCAAAGAAAAACAGAGAAAACAATACACTTTTCATATGTTGGCAATTATTTTTCCCAGAAATCCTGTTAACATCCTTCAAATTACATTCCCAGCCTCTGCACAACATACTCTAAAATGGCAAAGTTGGTTGTTCGTCTCGATCCACAGTGTACACTTTGTTGAAAGAATATTTTTCATTGTTTGCATGTTGCTTATTTTAATAAAGTTAACAGTTTTAATTATTTTTAAATGTTGCATTACATCCTTTGAAAATGGCTCAAAATACATCATTAAAGCATTAAGGTAGTCATTTAAAAGGTAATGCAAATGCAACTTTAATGAATCTGAAGGTGGCCTAATTTAAAAAAAAATTTTATTATTTATTATTGTTTTTAATTTACATCTGAATTAGCATATAGTGCAATAATGATTTCAGGGGTAGAATCCAGTGATTTATCCCCTACGTATAACACCCAGTGCTCATCCCAACAAGTGTCTTCCTTAATGCTCTTTGCCTATTTTGACCATCCCTCCCACCCACAACCCCTCCAGCAGCCCTCAGTTTGTTATCTATTTAAGAGACTCCTATAATTTGTCCCCCTCCCTGTTTTTACATTATTTTTGCTTCCCTTCCATTATGTTCATCTGTTTTGTATCTTAAATTCCACACGAGTGAAGTCATATGATATTTGTCTTTCTCTGACTGACTTATTTCACTTAGCATAATACATTCTAGTTCTATCCATGTTGTTACAAATGGCAAGATTTCATTATTTTTGATTGCAGAGAAATAAATATTCCAGTGTATATATATGTACCACACCTTCTTTATCCATTCTTCCGTTGATGGACATTTGGGCTCTTTCCATACTTTGGCTATTGTCTATAGTGCTGCTATAAACATTGGGGTGCTGTGCCCCTTTGCAACAGCACACCTGTATCCTTTGGACAAATAACTAGTAGTGCAATTGCTGGGTTCTAGGGTAGTTCCATTTTTAAATTTTTAAGGAAATTCCATACTGTTTTCAGAGTGGCTGTACCAGTCTGCATTCCCACCAGCAGACAAAAGGGTTCCTCTTTCTCCACATCCTTGCCAACATCTGTTGTTGCCTGAGTTGTTAATGTTAGCCATTCTGATAGGTGTGAGTTGGTATCTCAATGTGGTTTTAATTTGTATTTCCCTGATAATGAGTGATATTGAGCATTTTTTCATGTGTCTGTTAGCCATCTGGATGTCTTCTTTGGAGAAGTGTCTATTTGCCCATTTCTTCACTGGATTATTTGTTTTTTGGGTGTTGAGTTTGATAAGTTCTTTATAGATTTGGGATATAACCCTTTATCTGATATGTCATTTGCAAATATCTTGTCCTATTCTGTCAGTTGCCTTTTAGTTTTGCTGATTGTTTCCTTCACTGTGCAGAAGATTTTATTTTAATGAGGTCCCAATAGTTCATTTTTGCTTTTGTTTCCCTTGTCTCTGGAGACCTGTTGAGTAAGAAGTTGCTGTGGCCGAGGTAAAAGAAGTTTTACCTGCTTTCTCCTCTAGGATTTTGATGGCTTCTGTCTTATGTTTATGTCTTTCATCCATCTTGAATTTATTTTTGTGTATGGTGTAAGAAAGTGGCCCAGGTCCATTCTTCTGCATGTTGCTATCCAATTTTCCCTATACCATTTGCTGAAGAGACTGTCTTTATTCCACTGGATATTCTTTCCTGCCTTGTCAAAGATTAGTTGGCCATACATTTGAGGGTCCATTTCTGCGTTCTCTATTCTGTTCCATTGATCTAAGTGTCTGTTTTTGTGCCCGTACCATAGGGGCACAAATTGATGATTACAGCTTTGTAATACATCTTGAAGTCTGGGATTGTGATGCCTCCAGCTTTGGTTTTCTTTTTCAAGATTGCTTTTGCTATCTGGTTCCATACAAATTTTAGGATTATTTGTTCTAGCTCTGTGAAGAATGCTGATGTTATTTTGATAGGGATTGCATTGAATATGTTGATTCTTTGGGTAGTATTGAAATTTCAACAATATTTTTTCTTCCAATCCATGAACATGGAATGTTTTTCCATTTTTTGGTGTCTTCTTCAATTTCTTTCATAAGCTTTATATAGTTTTTAGTGTATAGATTTTTCACCTCTTTGCTTAGGTTTATTCCTAGGTACTTTATGGTTTTTGGTGCAGTTGTAAATGGGATCAACTCCTTGATTTCTCTTTCTGTTGCTTCATTATTGGCGTAAAGAAATGCAACCGATTTCTGTGCGTTGATTTTATATCCTGCAACTTTGTTGAATTCATGGATCAGTTCTAGCAGTTTTTTGGTAGAATCTTTTGCATTTTCCATGTACAGTATCATGTCATCTGCGAAGAGTGAAAGTTTGACTTCCTCCTTGCCAATTTGTATGCCTTTTATTTCTTTGTGTTGTCTGATTGCTGACGCTAGGATTGCGAGAGTGGACATCCTTGTCATGTTCCTAACCTTAGGAAGAAAGCTCTCAGTTTTTCCCCATTGAGGATGATATTAGTGGTGGGTCTTTTTGCATATGGCTTTTATGATCTTGAGGTATGATCTGAAAGTGTGCTAATTTTATACAAGCATCTGGAAAAGGAAAGTCTACATAGGAAATAAAGAGTGGACACCTGAAAATCAGTTATTACTGGAAAAGTGACCCATTTGCTCCCTGTCCCCAGTTTTGTTGTCTATGAAACTGTCATTTAGTAGCATGAAGCCATAAGATTTTCACATCATTCTGAAACAGAACAGCAACCTCTTTGGTAAACCAATCACATTTTCTTGGAATGAGCTCAAAATAATATTTTGGAATAGCAAACTGATTAATGTTGTCATGAAAGTTAGACATGAGATAATATTACTCATGTATTTAAATTAGTCAGGCATCAAAATGAGTAATTTTCATTACATATAACAAAAAATGGTATGTCCCTCTATTTCAAGAACGTAAAACCAGAGACAAAGTCATTACCGATGTTTTATTTGGAGAAGAAACAGAATGAGTTCTTGGCAAACTTATTAAATAGCACCTTTTAGATATTACATATTGTCAGTGGCATATGATGTGATTGAGCAGTCAGCATCCCATGGGCATGCTTAGAGATGCTGCACTTTACAGTGAGATGGAAACATTATTTTGAGCAGAGTATAGAACAGCTTTTGGCAAAGGTACTTTAATTTTTTTTATGTTTATTCATTTTTGAAAGACAGAGAGAGACAGAGCACAAGCAGGGGTGGGGCGGAGAGAGAGGGGGACACAGAATCTGAAGCAGGCTCCAGGCTCCAAGCTTTCAGCACAGAGCCGGACGCGGGGCTCAAACTCACAAACCTCGAGATCATGAGCCAAAGCCAGACGCTCAACTGACTGAGCCGCCTAGGAGCCCCGGCAAAGGTACTTTAAATGAGGAAAAGTACCCAATAATTTCTTGTGTTCTCCTAAAACATGCAGAAGAGAGATTTCTCATAGCTAACACCTGTTTTTGCGAGTCACGAGGTGGACTGGAAATGGTGCATTGGGGTCAGAACTGAAAATGCACCAGATACATGGGCGACAAAGGGGGGATTTACCATAAGGAGAGAAGACACTGCTCCTGGATGCCAGCCCATCCACCAGCTTATTCCAGGACAACAGGTGGTAATCAACAATATACATCCAGATCTTGATTCGGTGGCTGTGATTAAATTGTAAACCCTGAGGATATGTTTCTTCAGCCTGCTGTTCAAAGAAAGAGGCAGCAAGTACAAGACTCTTTTGGGGCGCCTGGGTGGCGCAGTCGGTTAAGCGTCTGACTTCAGCCAGGTCACGATCTCGCGGTCTGCGAGTTCGAGCCCCGCGTCGGGCTCTGGGCTGATGGCTCGGAGCCTGAAGCCTGTTTCCGATTCTGTGTCTCCCTCTCTCTCTGCCCCTCCCCCGTTCATGCTCTGTCTCTCTCTGTCCCAAAAATAAATAAACGTTGAAAAAAAAAATTTAAAAGAAAAGACTCTTTCTACGTAAGTTTGCCGACTCTCAAGAGGAAAGGTGCTTACACCTGAGTGAATAAAGTATGAAATACAACTATTTTTTCACAGCACTGTTCAAATCAGCAAAGACCACCTCTATAATTTTAAGTGACTTGCTCAAATGGAATGTTTCAACATTCGAGTCAATAGCTGAATACCTTGACTCTATTATCCTAGAGATAAAATATATTTTTTAATGTTTACAAAAATATATCAGATTTATTAAGAAGACTAAATTATGGTGAAGTCAGCTTTGTCATCTGGAATTTGGATCTTTCCCAAAATTTGAATATATTTTTTCTCCCAGCAGAAAAACAAATCAATAATATATAATTGAGAATTTTTTAAAAAACACATCCAAATGCCAGAACAGACTATAAATGCATTAAGAATTAAAGCACCTGAAAGTGGATTATTAATCTACTTCCTGCTGTTTCCCAAATTAAAACATTTAGCTTTCCAGTTTGGGACAGGATATCCCAAGCTAGTACATGACAGAAATTTGAGAGTAACCTTCAATGAATTCTCTTTCCATCTTGCCAGCCTCTGCACTGATCCTAATATCCAGATTTATCTGACAGTCACCAAACACTCCCATTTCTGATGATCTATAACTGTAAATTAAGATTTACTATTTGGGGAGCACCTGGGTGACTCAGTCGGTTAAGCGTCTGACTGGCTCAGGTCATGATCTCACGGTTTGTGAGTTGGAGCCCCACATCAGGCTCTGTGCTGACAGCTCAGAGCCTTGAGCCTGTTTCGGATTCTGTGTCTCCCTCTCTCTCTGCCCCTCCCCCACTTGCACTCTGTCTCTCAAAAATAAACATTTAAAAAAGATTTTCTATTTTTATTTTGTAAAAACAATTGAGAACATAAACCAAGTAGATGTGAAACATGACTGGCAGCTTAAGGCATATTTATCATAGAACTGGGTATCCATGTACTAGTACTTTGGTGAAAGATGGAAAAATATGTTGTCCATTATATGGCTACGAAACAGTAATAATTAGCTTGTAAATATTTTATTTCATATTTGCCTTATTTAAAAGATGTTTATAGAATGCTACATATGCCCTGACACTCATAAAAAGCTTCCTGAGGCTAATATGAAAAAGACATTCTACTTCCAGTGTGGATAAATGAAATCACGAAGAATTACACTGGGGTTTGGAATAAAACACTCCTGGTAATAAACCATGTGACTTTGTTTTCTGCCTACAGATCCCTGAGGAACTTCTTCAGAGAGAATGGAAAACATGAGGGAGAGGGCAATAGGAGGTTAGGGTTTGAGGATCCTGGGTTTCTGCCCATTTTCTTTCTTCCATTATAATTTGTTAGGATGATTTTAAATTTTGTATAAAAATATCGGTATTGTTTTGAAAAAAAATTGTTTTATAACAGATTTTGTAGCATTTATGCTAGCTAAATTGGAACCTTTTTACTCTCTTGTTTTAATATCTATTATTGCTTATTGCAATTTCAATAATGACAATGCTTCCTAGTCTCATTGTCTATTAAAACTTAAAATTCCATAATCATGCAGTTAAACTCTCACAGTGATAATAATTGTTATGTGTCTGCATGTTCCTATGCAGAACATTTTTACTGCATATGTCTTCATTTCAGTAATGCAAGGGTAAGCATTTGTTTCCGATCCAATTGCAAGCTGTTCTTAATGTAAACATCAGTATTCCATCAGCCTTACAAACCCACAAGCAACAGCTCTCCAGTAAGCATCAGCATTGTTATCTCTATTCCTCCAGGGAATACATTTTCACTTTGGTAATTTTGCCTGTATTTTTAGGATTAAACGTATGCTTCTCTCACATTGGAGTGAAGAAGGGCATACTCATTTATCATTAAGCAGGCAGTCTGTTTTCCAACACTTAAAGGCAGAGAGAGAGGGGGGTGGTGAGGGGGGTGGAGAAAGGAAAAATCCCTGCTGTCCAACTTGACTTTTGAGAGTTTTCCAGCGTTTTGGACCTCTGTCCATGGTAGCATATACCAGGCTGCACTCATTTTAGGTGCTAGAACAAAGAGGAGAGGACAGAGAGGAGAGGACAGGAGAGGAGAGGAGAGGAGAGGGGAGAGGAGGGGACGAAGGGAGGGGAGGGGAGGAGAGACAGTTGTTTCTCCTATCAAGTGGCCAATCCAGCTCTTGGTTCTAGCACTATTTTGGTATCTATGGTTAGCATTGAGGTGTTAATTTCTAGAGTGGATGGGAATTGAATGGATTGGCTGGTACTGGGAGGAGTGGGCAAGTTAGACCAGGAGCCATTTGCTTTCTTTTCTTTTTTCTCTGTTTTTAATCATTTCAGCCTAATGCTCTTTGTCAGTAAACCATATTACTCCCACTACCACTCCCTAATAGTAAGAAGTATAATTTAATAAGTAAATACTATATGTAAACAACTATGCTGATTCTTTTACATATATTACTTCATCTAAAACAGTCATAACCCCTTTGAGGCAGGTGTTACTTCCTGCAATGTTCAGATTAGGTCATCAAGGCGTAGAGTTCAGTAGTTGGCCTGACATCATATAGCAACTACATGTGTAACTGTCATCCCAATACAGAAGTCAAAGACTTCAAAGCTTTAATGCTAAACCTTTGTATTATTTTGTTCTACAAAAAAAGTGAGGCTTTCAAGAAGAAAAGCTATACATTTTCCTTCAATCAACACTAACTAAATAGGTTGTTTTATTAGGCTGTCTGGGGAATGTGTATGTAAGACATGGATTCTTTCCTCAAGGAACTTGGAATCTAGGAATAGAGATTATGTAAATGAAAAAGTAATTGTAACAGCAAAAAGTGGTAAGTATGACAAAAGAAGTACAGATGAGGTTTGTTTGGTAGAAAATTAACTCGCATATAGGAAGATCAGAGGATCTTTATAATACAGACCAGATATAGCCAGACATAGGAATGTAGAAGAAGGGGTACCTAACAGGCAAATAAGCCACCCAGCCATACAATTAAGAAGCTTCCCCCAGTCTCATCATAGACAGGGGTAGCAAATGTGTGTCTGTGAGCAATTTATATTCTCTCTTTGACCCTATCTCCTTATCTATAAATTGAAGGGGATAGCCTGTAGGACAAGCTACAATCTATGGCTCTGTATTCGGATTGGATTGGTTGCCAAAGGGAGAAGCAATCTAGGGGAGGAAAGAGAGAACCGTTATATAGTCTTGAGCAACTGTTGCAGAGGAAGGGTAAGGTGGACTTTGTTGAACGGAGAGAAAATGGAATCTCTTCTATAAGCCCAAAGAAATCCTCGTTCTGGGAAGAAGCTGCCCATAACCATGAGAGGATGATGCTTGATGTCCATCTTGTCCCCACCCTCTGGGGAACTGTACTTTTTGCCTTTCCTTTGACTTGCATGGTAAAAGGGTCAGAGTCTGGTCTTTGAATTCAGGCTACTTTTGGGGGCTTGTTGGTAGGCTGCCTGGACTCAGATGACCTCCACCCATTATATTTCTAGGTGAAATTTCCATGATTCTACAATTCAAGAAATGTAGATGAAGTACCAAGCACAATGCTGGTGTATAGTAGGGATCCAGTAAATATCTACTGGAAGTCAGGAAAGAGGTGCTGGAAACAGACCGTAACCAAACCTAAGTTCGTCTATCCAGGGCATGGCAAAGCCAATCAATGAGACATCGAGCATATAGCAAGGAAAGGGTTTATTCGAGAGGCAGCCAAACTAGGAGACAGGAATACAAGCCTCAAATCCACCTCCTGGAAGAGGGAGAGTCAGAGAAATTTAAAGACAAAGGAAAAGAGGTCTGGGTAAAAAGCTGCAGCTGCCAATATTAGTCCTGTTAACTTTGGTTGCTGCTTTCAAAGCTAAGGGCAGTTTTCCAAATGATCTAGCATCTTCTTTTATGGTGATAACAACTCAAGGGCTTTGCTAGAGATTTGAGACTTTCTCTCCCATCAGCCACCCTTTTCACATTTTATTGGCAAAAGGGTACTGTACAATTTCCAAAGGGAACTCTGCCATCAACATAGACATCACATCAATGAGCAATTAAACATCCATTAATAAAAATGTGCAGGCTATGTCCTCCGGAAAGTAAAAGTGAAATAACATTAAGTGGAAAAGCCAAATAAAAATTATTATATACACTCTATAATTACTACAATGGTTACACATGGGAAGATTTAAAACAGGCCAAGGAATAATGAAAATCGTTGTTTAAGCAAAAGGAATAAAGATATAATTCCTTGTGAAGCTGATTTAATAATAAACTCTTTTTCTAATGAATATATCATGGTACTTTTTCTTATTGTTGCTAAAAACCCAAACCACACAGAAAATGTAAAAATCCCTATATAATCTCACCCCCCAAGGGCTAAAATTTAGCAGACTTTTAACAGACTGCTGGAATACTTCCAGATTTCAATGCATATATAAGCATACCTACACTTATTTCTCCATAAACAGAACCATATTCTGCATTCTGTTTTATATCTTTTTTATTTTTAACATCAATAGTGTTTCTGATAGCGAAAACAATGTAAGTTCATAAAATCTTCAAACAATAAAAGATAAATAATCAATTTAAATACAAATAATTCTAGAGGTTCAAATGCAAATGACAAGGTATATAATCTTTTCCTTGATTGCCATCGAGATTCCAAACAGGTGGAGCCCCACGGTTCCTGAATGCAGCAGCCTGGTAACAGGGCTCTGTCCTCCAAGGTCAGGAAGAAGGGCAATGGAGGGATTCTGATGGTGTGGGGGAAGGGCACTTTAGCCCCATCTGTCATTTTGTGCCTGACCCATCCAGACAGGGCTCCATGGAGTTCTCCACAGTGAGGAAGGAAGAAGTTGCCTCTTTTGTTAATTAAATCAATGTGAGCCCAGGGAGCCCATAAGTGAGCCGCAAAGAGGCAACTGGTGAAAAGCTGCTACATATGTACCAGCAGGCCTCACAGGCGTGGTTTTGATTTTCTGTGTTTACACCCTACTTTCCAAGGAGACCTGCTATCCATATTCTGCAGGTCTCGAGCCTGTGTGCCTTCTCTCCCAAGGGATGCTTCTCAGCTAACGCAGGCTCGTATTCATTATCCTCATGTCATTCTGGCTAATAGGACTGAGGTTTCCCTGAGGTCACATGGCAGCGCTGCTCTGTCTTTGAACCAGGCAGGCTGGAAAAATGCCTTCTCCTGCTCTGTAACTACTTGAGTAATGAAATAATGTAAGGTTATGCAGCTCGGCATATGGTATTTCCTCGGGGAGTAGAATCGTAGGACTGGAAACCTTGGAAGTTAGTCTTTAGGTAGAACAGCCTCACGGAAGCCTCTCAGAGGTACTAGACTTGTTATTTTTTAACACAGCCCTGGTAGGTTTTGGGACCTACGAATGCTGGCCACTGTAAGCACTTAGATTTTTCTGAGGCGGGAGTGTAATGCATGCATCAGATCCTCAAAGAGATTCGCGGCCCCCTGAAATGTAAAAACCCTCACGTTATAGATCCTAGACCTGCTACAGCACACACTGTTGCTGCTTGGGCCAGATTCCCTTAGTTTTCTTTTGCTATTTCAAGCACACACTTCCCCCAATTCCATAGGGCTTTTGCTTCTAAAGGCTCACACCTGTGACTTTTCAGAGGCTCGTTGCTTACTCTGCAAGCTGAATATCTGGAGTTTACATCCTCTTGGGGTGGCCCTGGGTCAACAACAGGCTGGTGAAGTGTGAAAGCCAGTCACGTTGTCTCCAGTGGAGACAATCCAATGTGTGCTTTACACTCTGGTGTGCCTGTGGAATCAGGCTGGAGCTGGAGCTTTGCCAGAAATTACTTGTCTGCTTCCTGTCCACCTCTTCTTTCCCTCACTACCTTCCTGGGTTTTCCTGGGAGCACTTTCTTAATAACTTGCACAGAAGTCCTGGTCTCAGGGTCTCCTTCTGGGGAACGCGCCCTAAGATAACTGCGCACAGAATGCCAGCAAGTCCCTCTTTCCCTGAACTTCTTAAAAAACAACCAATCACAGCCTACAAGCGAGATGGGTTGTCACAGACAAGCTGGAGGCATAGTAAGAGGCCAAGCGAATATGAAACAGATAGATGGGCATGTAAGTAGGACAGAGAAAAAGGAAAGAGGAAAAAGAATGGTAAGGGAATCATTCATTTATTCACGTGGTACTGTGTTACACTGGAAAAGGTTTTAAATAAGAATAGAAGAATCTAGGTTCTTCTTCGGGCTCTGTCAATTATTAGTTATTTGGCCTCAGACAAGTCACTCAAATTCCCTGAGCTTCAAGCATTCTCACTGTAAATCAGCAATCATAATATCTAGTTCATAGGCTTATTGGAAGAATAAAATAAAACAATGGAAGTGAAAACATCTGAAAGTCGTAAAGCATAATGAAATGCTGCTTTATGTAGCATCTGTTTGTCTCATGATTTAGTCTGCATTAGTACTTAACAGAGTACAAAACACACTTAAGGTGTGACACTGTCGTACAAGAGGTTTTAATCGAACTGGAAAAACGACACAAACACAAAGGAAATAGCTAAATAACAGGTAAGCATGTATCAATATACAGAAGTATGTAGACATCGAGGGCAAAAGAGATTTCAGAAGGTTGGTGAGGTCACACTTGCCCTGAGGGAAAGCCTCGTGGCTTTAAGTCATTTCTTTCTGTTAAATGCTTCCCTGGCACCTGTTCTCCTTCTTGGAACACTCTTCACATCATTAGAAATTGGTTATTTAATGTCAAGCTTTTCCACCAGATTGTAGAGTAGAAATCATATTTGAATTAGTCACCTAGAAGTCTCCAGTGCCTAGCACATAGTTAGAGCACAAGAAATGTTTCTTAATGAATAAGTGATATGAGGTGAACATTTTAGGCTAGATGGAGTTTGGATAAGCAATTCAAAAATATGTTGCAATGTGAATGAAAGGAGAAACGGGATAAAACTATTTAGACCCAAGTAGGGCTCATGCTCGGCATAGCAGAAGAAAAGTTGGAGACATAGGGCAAGGGCCACACTATAAAATGGCTTTGACTGCCAAAGCGATTGACCTTTGCCCATGAGGAGCAACTGGAGGTTTTGTAGCAGAAAGATGTGATGGGGTCAGTGAAGTAGGAAGATTCTTCTGGCAGCAGGGATGGGATGTGCTGTGGGGATATGTGGATCGGGGGGGTGGGGTGGTGGAGCTGATGCATGGGGGGAGGGTGGCAAGCAGTTAGACTAAGGTGCAATTCATCACCAGGGGCACCCATCCTGTCTCAGCCTCCCTTTCATAATTTAATCAGAGATTAAACTTTTGTGTCAAAGGACATATAGTCTCCATTCCTCACTATTTTCCAACAAATGAATTAGCAAATAACAGATTTACAGAAAACCAGAGGGTGAAATCAACCACCCATCTGATGCCTTTATCTACAGGTTTCCTTCCAGGTAGCATTTGGCCTGTGCTTAAGCACCCCCCATGGGCAAAGAGCTCAACCTTCCAAGGCAGCCTGTTCCATGCCAGCATTATTGGCATTATTGAAACACAGGGCATGCTGACATGACTGGTCATTTGTTTCAAGAAACTCCACAACAACTTACCTTGCCCTTGATATGGGACTGGCAGTCAGAAAACTTAGATTCTATTTGTTACTTGATAGATGACATTGGGCAAGTTGTTTCTTCTAAGTTCACTTCCATGTTCTCACCTTCAAAATGATGACATTGGACTAAATTATTAATTCTCAAACCTGGGTAATCATTGCAACCACCAAAGAAACTTGTTAGAACCATAGCAAACCTTCTGAATCAGAATCTTTGAGACCTGGGGTCGGGAATCCTATCATTCACAAACCCAAGTGATCTCATGAAGCCAGCCTGGGTCTGGTGCAGGTCGAGGCCTCTGGGATCACATGGACTAGATGAGCCTTTTGGTCTTCTTTGGCTCTCAAAATTCAATTTGAGAATTTTGTTCTGTGATTCCCATCTTAGTAATAATACAAATACTCATATAACTATAATCTTTTTGTCATGATATACCACCCTAGGTTTTAAAAGCGAGGAGAGGGGAGGGTATCACTAATAATGTAAAGAATTTTTCTCTAACTCTACCCCTTCCTGTATGGGGGGAATCGCTGGGGCTCCACAAACCCCCCATTTCAGTTACAGGGGGAATCTGCTCTTCTACTCAGGCTCTGCTT
This sequence comes from Lynx canadensis, assembly GCF_007474595.2. Classification (NCBI taxonomy): domain Eukaryota; kingdom Metazoa; phylum Chordata; class Mammalia; order Carnivora; family Felidae; genus Lynx; species Lynx canadensis. The sequence goes on along the minus strand of NC_044311.2, from coordinate 83,775,667 downwards.
CTGATGAGCACCCCTCGCCCTGGAGTGACACATGTGTCATCTCTGAAACACAAGAATTCCTCCAAAAACAATGTTGGTGCTATTGTTCTCACTACGTCCTGCTGATGACAATTATCCTATGCTCGCTAGAGGTGTCACCGTGAGTCACAGCCACTAAGTCCACTGAGGTTGCTGATGAAAGGGCCACAGGCATCGCTAAGTTACAAGTAGATCAAATGGGCTTCATCTCATGTGCTGGCTCAGACCAACTGAGCATCCCATGCCTGCATCAAGGTTTGGGGGAAATGCCATGACCACTTAATTATGTCTGTTATGAACACAAGGATGAAAAACGATGGTATGCCAAGGACGTACCATCTAGTCCAAATCCCCTCTTTTATTTTTAGGTCTTTGTTTTGTTTTACAGATGAGAACACTGAAGCCCAGAGAAAGACCTACCCAAATTTCCACAAGTACTGTAAAGACACAGATTCTCCCAGGCAAAATCTTGGTTGGAGGCGGCTGGCCAATATGCAGAACTTGAGGCTTGTGGTATCTTTCTGTGTGTGTGTGTGTGTGTGTGTGTGTGCGCGCCGCGTTTCCCTTTAGAAACCCAGGCAATACTCCACATTCTAATGCAATGCCTCTTGTGCATAGTCTGTGTGGGCTTCCCAGATGTTTATCTGCCCTTTCAAAGTTAAAAAGAAATTCTCTACAGGATTTACCCAGGCAGCATGATCTTAGGACATTACTTACTGCATTTTCTAATAGTTGCTATTTCCCCTTTGTTAAAGGGTCAGCTATAAAATGACGCTTCCTTTGCCGAAAGCCTGTACTGCCAGACAGATTAGATAACTCAGGGGATTTGCAGCACACTGTAGAGCCTTTAACCCCTGGGTCACTCTTTCATCTCTCACCCAGATTAGGCCTGACAGCTGTTCCGGAGTCTTCTTGGAAGGGAATGCCCAGCCACTTTTCCCGAGACAATCAACACCGAGAGAGAGAGAACCTTTTTGAATGTTTTGACATACATTTTGTCATCCCTTTTATTCTAGTTGTCTGTCATTCCTCAAATCAACAGAGATCCATGATGTCTCGGTGAAGTTTAGTTGGCACAGAACAGGGAGGCACTGACCACTGAAACAGGCAATGGCTGTCTAGCCCCAAAGCTCTGTCCACAGGCCACACGTAAAAAGATTTCACCACGTGTGATCACTTCTTTGTCACATTTCCATAGAGTTCTTTCTTCTCCACCATGTCCACTTCCCAGAGTGATGCTGAGAACAATAATGGTACGTCTTGCAGATTGAAATCATACAATGTTCTGGTTGAGTTCAACCCACTCAGAGATCTAGCATAGAATTCACCTCAGAAAATTTATCGAGTTGCATGAAGATTATTGGGATTGTTGATTCCATCATAGGAATAAAGACTTAAGTGGGAAAGAATACATTATAAATGGGATTTTTAAATATTATTGACCCAGAGCAATAATTCACAACTTTTCCAGTTAAAGGGCACCTCATACTCAGGAACCCCTCCAACCGTAATGGTGCTCATTCTTTTAGTATTCATGGGGTGGCAAAACATTTACATACTTACATATCTCTGGAATTTGTGTCATAAATTCTAGTCTCCCAAATTCTCCCTCCACCTTCTCCAAGTTTCTCACAGATTGGGAGTCTCTGTCTGACCCAGTGGATTTATGCGTGTGTGCATTCTTATAGGTAACAGTATCTGTTGAAATAACCCGACAAAGTCTCTGTTCCTACAATTACATTTTGTTTTCATGAATGTACGACAGTCGTAAAAACAGGGTGTCAACAGAAAAGCAGGCCATTGACAATTTCCAACCCAAGTTACTATTTATTTGTATTTATTTGTATCCCAAATCTTTCAGGGGAGGCTAAGTCAGCTCAGATGATCCCCATGACACACTGGCTCTGATAATGCTGCTGTGGTTTCATTATTTCTTCTACTTTCCTAAGTATCATTAATAAATTAGGGATTATCATGGAGTATTATTAGACTTTTCTTTACCAAATAAAGGTATTATGAAAGTAAGGTATTTTGGAGAATTGTGGTGCAGTGAAGAGAACATTAGATTAATAGAAGGAAGACCCATTCTTATTATCATGTTGGGTATTTGGCCATGTGATTGAACCCTCCTGAGCACTAATTTTGTCACCTATACATTGGAAAAATAATTCCCTTTCCTGCTTCACAGCAGAGTTACAGAGATCAAATACATTAATGTACACAAAAGAATCTGCCAGCTTTAAAGTTTTGCAGTGTGACTTGTAATACATTTTTTACTATTATAAAAATAATGGTAGTTTATTATGGAAAACTGCAAAATGTAATAAACTATGAAGTGATTTAATATTAACTCCTGATCTCACAATTCAGAAGTATTATCTGTTACAATTTTGACATGTGGATTTCCACACTATTTTTGCTCTCCGTATGAGAGTGTGTGAAAGTGTTTAAAAACGGAAGTCTATAAGCATGGTTTTATGATGTACTTTTTTTCACTTAAGAAATCTTGAGTATGGTGGGCTGAAGTGTGTTTCCCTAAAAATTGTATGTTGAGGCCCTAATCCACAATGTGACTCTATTTGGAGATAGGCCCCATAAGAGATAATTAAGGTTAAATGAGGTCATAAGGGTGGGAGCTTAATCCAATATGACTCATGTCTTTTATAAGAAGAAAAGATACCTGGGACATGTGCACACAGAAAATAGTGGCTATGTGAAGACACAGGGAAAAGGTAGCCATCTACAAGTCAAGGCCAGAAACGTGAGAAATAAATTTCTATTGTTTAAGCCACGCTTCTGTGTGTTTTCTTATAGCAGCCCTAGCAAACAAATACTCTGGGCATTCCTGTTTAAATATTCTTAAAGAATTTGATTTTTAATGTCCATGAATTCATTATTTTGATAGAATTATGTAATTAATCCCCTATTTTGATTATTTAGGCCATTCCCAGTTTTTATTATAATAAATAATGCTCCAATATCCTTAGACATTGGTAAACGGTTTTTTTTTTGGGGGGGGGGAGGGTGCAAAATGCTCTCCAAAAGGACTGTAGTATAAATTAATGGGACTCAACTATGGGAATTCTTTGTGCTATTTTGGCATCTTTTCTGAGTTAAAAATGATTTAAAATAAAAGTTGAAGAGAGAGAGAGAGAGAGCCCATAACAAGGATAGAATATTCTACAATATTTATACTAGTATTATCTGCAGCCATGATTATTTAGGTACAAGACCAAACAAGCCTTCTTGGGGATCAATGTTCTGATTACATCCATCAGAGACTCTACCATAAATGTTTTCCATTAGTAGGAATTTGACAATTTGGTGCACAAAAGGGATGGGAAAGAAAGTATGCTCCACAGAAAGTATCTTTCTAAAAATTATTGCTCCTGTACAGAGAAAAGCAAATGCAGAAGTGTAGGTGAGCTCACTGCCTTCGGTGGTCTCTTCCTTAATTGTATAAGCAGTGGCTGTAGGTACCTGTCTTCCTATATCCCCCATATTATGAGAAGATTTACCCTGGCTCTTATAATCAGGGTGGTGCTTCCTGGGATTTGGGGGGAGTGAGATAATTCAATTAATGTCCAGTATTTACTAAGCAACTAATGCATACAAAGTTTTGTTGGAAGGTACAGAAATTAATAAGGATGCGTTTCTACCCTCTAGGTGGACAAGCTAGTGAAATAGACTAATAGGAAAACAATGAACTCTCATGAAAATTGAAGGCAATAATCCTATCCGGAGCTGGCATAGTACTGACTAAGCATTGAAGAGATCAGGGCATCAATAATAGAGGAGATGGCATTGAGGGACATTGAGGGTATTGCTAAGCAGAGGCAGATGGAAAGCCTCTAAGAATGCCTCACATCTGAAAGGAATGCCTTGGGGCCAGGGAGATACAGTGCCTGGGGTGTGTGATGCGGGATGCACCCGGGTTTGGGAGCCACAAATACATACCGCAAATGGGTTTGGGGTAACTAGGGAGCCACCAAGAGTTTTTTATTTGATTTGTGTTTAAAGGTCACCGAGAAAACTGTAAGGGATAAAAAGTAGAAGAAAATATATTGCAACTGGTTCAAGAGTGGCAGAGGGGAAAAATTTGCTCTCTACCCCACCCCCCAGAATTCAGTTCAGGAGGATGCTGCTGTACTTGGCAGAGCCAGAAAAATGGGAGTTACATGTCAGTCACACACACAAGGCAGTGAAATGAGGTGATCAGACAAAAGAATCCACACATTTTTTTCCAAGTGCTTGGCAGACAGGTTTAATATTTGTCAAGGCATGGAAAAATGGTTCACTCTTCACTTGTGTTTATGCATAATGCACCTTTATTTGTAAGGTGTCAGTCTTGCATTTGCCAATCTTGATGTGACTTTCAGAAAGTTACATACCCTCCCTAAACCTCAATGTTCTCCTTTGTCTAATGTGGATAATGATTATCTACCTCATAAAGATCTTGAAAGCATTAAATGAGATAACACATGTGAAGGTGTTTATTAGCTATAAAGCGTAATACAAATGTTATTATTATTATACTAATTCTGTATTTCTATTTTATTTGGTGGGAATGACAGAGAAAATATTCTGTACTATTTTACCAGAAGGTGGCAGCATGTGGTTTGCTAGGCACATCCTCTCTCTTAAATCTAGGAGGTATTTTCTGGAGACTTCTTCAAGCAACCCTGAAAATCTCATGGGAAGACCCTGATTCTTCTGTCTTATTTTGTTTTGATTTAGACTATAGGAGGATTAATACAGAGAAAAGTTGTAGGAAGCAAAGTCTTCTTAGAAGCTCAAGTAAAGAGAATGCATTTTTTTCCTGGCCCCACCCCTGCTGTGTATGTGACATTCAAGGCCCCACATTTGTTTGAGTCTTCTTAAAATGCCTTCATTGTTGCCTGTTGTTTGAAGCAGGGACTTATGGTTTTATGGATCTGATTACTGCTTTTATCTGATTGTCTTGTCTTCTACATGTTAATCCACATCAGCACCCCCATGTGCATTAACTGAACACTTCTGGCTGCAGAGATGATCTGAAGAAAATTTCAAAGCCAGTCATATCCTTCAGGATCTTACAGCCAGTCTTAGTGGGAAGATGGAGCATGAAAGGGTTTGAAAATAGTTACAAAATAATATATCAACTGGCTGAATAGTGGGACCCTACAAATACAGAAATGGTCAGAGTAAGACAGGTGGTAAGAAGGCTTTTTGAAGGAAATGTATTCGCCCTGTTACTTCAAATCAGAAAAATATATGTGATGTTTTATAACCTATTCCACTGCACACACCTCCCAAACAGACCCAACATACCCTGCACACCACCGTTCCACTCAGTGCTCTACATTTGTATATGTATGTATCTCCTTAGACTATTGTTTTCTTTAGACTTTGTTAAGATATATTACTTCCCATTATTTCTTATAATGATATAAGACAGTTAATCTGGATATATTGCAAAACGAAGGCTTTGGAGAACAGGGACTGTATCTCTGTAAATACCTCTGTAGTGTGTCTAGTAAAACTAAATAGCTTTGTGGCAAGTAGTTTTATTGATAATGTAGAAATGGAATATATGTCAAACCTAGGAATAGCTTTAACCATCTTTTTAAAAAATTTTTAAATGTTTATTTTTTGAGAGAGAGAGAGAGAGAGAGAGAGAGAGCATGAGTGGGGAAGGGACAGACAGAGATAGAGACATAGAATCCGAAGAGGTTCCAGGCTCTGAGCTGCCAGCACAGAGCCCGACGCAGGGTTTGAACTCATTACCATGAGATCATGGCCTGAGCTGAAGTTGGATGCTTAACCAACTGAGCCACCCAGGAGCCCCTCTTTAACCATCTTTTTAAAAATTGCTTTCCAGTTCTCTACTTAGATAACCACTGTTCCCTTGACTTGGTTTTGCTTCCCATCTTGACCATGATGATAGTACCATATGCTGGTGTTGTCATGAAACCCAAGTTGAATATGAAGGATAGTCCAGTTGATGCTTATTGTTTGATTTTGCCAAGCATGGAGACAATGAAAGAAGATATTTTTTAATTTTAGGAACTATTTACAGAGTGACATGAGGTGCATAATCTGTGCCTATGAATCCAAAATTGACAGCCAGATTCGGTTTCATTAGGAAAGAGCCTAGGACCCCATGCATGATTCAATCTCTGTGATCATTGTGATAGGAACTGGGAAAATATCCAGATCTATAAAATTTTTCCTGCAGCCCATAAAATTTATAATTAACCACTGCCACCATTTTTACTTCCAAATTTATTTTTAAAAAACTGTCTGATTTTTTCCCAAGATCCAATTGAAATGGTCTACTATCACAGAATAAGAAGCAAAGATTTATCTAACCAGGTATTTATTTTGCCCGTGAGATTAAACTAATAATTAAACCATATTAAGGTCATTCTAGACCACAGGAGACATCTGCTAACACACAGGTTGACCTGTGAAAGTTGTTACTTCCCTGAATCTCATTTTACCTATATGGAAAAAAAAGATGGCATAGATTGTCTCTGTGGTCTCTGCCAGCTTTGACCTTCTGCGATTCTGAGAGACGTCAAGTTTTGGTAGTTGACCAGGATTCAGTATCAGGCTCCTTCCTGAAAGGACTAGGGAGGGTCTTTTTAACTCAGTTTTGTTCAGTGTGTGTATTTGTATCACCACCTGAATTGACTGGTTGACTGGCCCCTGGCCAATAATGAGGCCTAACATGAAAACTCTGCCACCAGATCAACCTCTTCCCCTTCTGGTTTGGAAGCACCATGCAGGTAGTGAAAACTTCATTTCAGAACTGCCTAGATCCTCCAACAAATATAGAAAATAATGAACACTGCCTCTGATGATGAATGTCCCCAAGCTAGGGCAATTTTCATCTATGGGTCAGCAAAAAGGACACTTGCCCTAGATAGAGTAAGAGAGCTTAAATTTGAGACCTAGCTCTGGTCCTAATATTGGCATAAGTCCTGGGTCTGACCTTCAGTTTACAGATAGTTAAAATGCAAGAATAACAGCTAACTACATTGCCTATGGTGTTTTCCAGGTGACATAATGGATGTGAATTTTTATGAAGATACATCATTCAACATTAATTGAGAATCCACAATAAAAAAGTAATATGGTTTTTAAGGACACTTCAAATCACTTTTGGGAAACAAGAATGTGGCAGACATGCAAAAGAGTAATGTAATAAAAGACTAATACTGATAAGTTTATGAAAGGAGTACAAAATGGCATGAGCAGAGACAATGTCCATGTAATTCACTACATCAATAGAGAAAATAAACTAAAAGAAAATCTCAACAGGTCAGAAACTAGTACAGGGGAAAAAACACTTGATAACATAGCTACTCATGAATAAAAGCTATCAGAAAATACCCGTAAAAAATCTTACCAAACTAGAAAGATGCCACATGCTGGGAACCTAAAACAAATGTCATTAATAACGTTAGAAACATTCCTAGTTAAATATGAAAAGTTACAGGTGCACACCATATTTACAGCTGTTATCTCCCCCTACACTATACTAGAGATCCTACCCCATGACATAAGACAAAATAAAGGAACAAACAAACCTATTAACTATGGGGGAAAAAGCAAAAAGAAAAAAAAGTCTCATTATTTGTAGATATTATGATCATCTATCTGGAAAATCCATGAGAATCCATTTAAAAAATTATAACTATTAAGATATATTTAATATTTTCTTTTATTAATATTTAATATTCCTATATCAATAGCTTTCCTAAATACTAACAAAATCAATTAGAAAGTATAAAATAAAAATTGTAATCACAATAGCATATTATAACATTGCTATAAATGTGAAAACTATATGATTTATTAAAATTCATAAAGACTTGGATAAATGCAGAGACAAACAGTACTTCTGGAAGGGAAGACTCATAAATAAGCAGTTCTGGGTGACAAAAGAACAAGGCAGTTTCATGCATGTTGGTATGTGAATATCTTCAAGACATTTTAAATGAAAAACAAAAAAAGGAGGGGCGCCTATGTGGCTCAGTAGGTTAAGTATCCTACTCTTGAGTTCAGCTCAGGTCATCATCTCCCAGTTTGTGGTATCGAGCCCCATATCAGGCTCTGTGTTGGCGGTGTGGCACCTGCTTGGGATTCTCTCTCTTTTCTCTCTCTCTGCTCCTTCCCTGCTCTCTCTCTCTCTCTCTCTCTCTCTAAGGATAAATAAATAAACTCAAAAAAAAAAAAAAAAGCATCAGTTCCAGATTTAAATCCCAGCTCTGCCACTAGCTAGCTGTGTGACCTTGGGCAAGTTACCCTACCTCCCTGAGCTTCAGTTTCCTCATCTCTACAGATGGACTAATAAAAATACCTGACTATGTTGACATCTTAACTAGAAACCTCTTGTAGCCTACTCTGTAATTTTGGATAATTTTTATTCCATATGAAAATACTATGTTTTCCAATTTTCTATCATGAAAACCACTACTACTTTTATATGAATAATATCTTTACTGACCTCTTTCTCTGAGATGACATGTGATGAAATGTTAATGGACCAAGTGCGTTTTAGAATCTGCACCAGAAAAACACACACTTCATTGAGCAGGGTGGGGGGGGGGGGCATTCCTCTAATGCACAGGGGACTGGTCAAAGAAGATCACTATGAAGAAGCTTCCACAGCATTTCTTTTCTTTGTGATTTGCTATAGATTGTGCCCTTTCTCTTCTCGGTGAAGGAAATGGGGAAAAAGATAAATGAGAATTTGTAAGGCAAGTCAGCTTCCAAAGAAAAAATCATTTCCAGATAAGAAGGCAGACCTTCCCTCAGCGTGGCTGCAGGTGAGACAGAAGTCAGTAACCAAGATTAATATTTTAACAAGGATGTAGGCATAAATAACATCATTACCAAATGTAATTTCACAAACCGGAGAGGTTGTGTCTGTGAGTTTTTGCCTGATTAGGCTTTTGGAGGAGGAAGAAGGGAGGCAATAGAAATGCAGTCAGAATTTGATTTTTATCACCTCAGAATTACAGGAAAGAAATGGTGAGCCAGTAGAGCATAAGAATTCGTGTTCAATATCCCAAGGGAATTCTTTAGGGGCAGGAAAACATATATAGACTGTACACAATTTAAAACGTACGTTACATAAATCATGCATGTTGGAACTGAATCTTCCAAAATCTTTTTTTAATTTTTTAAATTACGTTTATTTATTTTTGAGAGACAGAGCACAAGTGGGGGAGGGGCAGAGAGAGAAGGAGACACAGAATCCGAAGCAGGCTCCAGGCTCCGAGCTGTCAGCACAGAGCCCGATGCAGGGCTCAGACTCACAAATGTGAGATCATGACCTGAGTCGAAGTCGGACACCTAACCAACTGAACCACCAGGTGCCCCTGAATCTTCTAAAATCTTAATCACTGATCTGTAAGAACACAAGTTAAGTTCTTAGCATTAGTTTGTTTTCTTTCATTGCGGTTCACATGCAATCTGCAACATCCACTCATTCAGTTCAGGAGCACATTTACCATTGTCCACAGCTCCTTTGTGAACTTTAAAATCTCCTTAGGGGCCTACCTAGCCCATTATACAGATAAGTTGATTAATTTTCAAAAACATTAACTGAGAATATTAAATGAGAAGACAAATGAAGCTCCATGACCTTACTTTTCTGCTCAAAATACCCCAAATATATACATCAGTTTGTTCTCTTTGACACAAAACCTTCCTGGTTAAAAATTTCCTATCAAACTCTTACGTACTGGAACAAAAGACCTGTATCTGATATGCTCAGCCTGTCCTTGCACGCACCTCCCCCCTCCCCCACACCTCACGGAAACATTTCTTCCTCATTCCACTGACCCTGAAGGTCCAAGCCCAGGAGGTTCTGAATAGCCTCAGACTCCTTGGAGCACCAGGTTCCAAGAGAGGCTGGACAATTCTTTCAGCCTGTGTCTCAGCATCCCTGACTCCTGGCTTCATCCTGTCACAAGGTCCCATGAATGTCAGGGCCAATGTATGAAAGTCCCCAGATTAATGTTACATGATACACCACACTTTAGTGGCTAATAAGCCACCCCATCATCATCAAAAGCATTTCTGAGCATCTCTTGCTGAAAGCAGTGTATCATCCAGAATGTTTGCAACATTAGTCTGTTTCAGTGGCTGCCCTGGGAAATTTTTTCTGGAGCTGTAGGGTCCTTAAAGGAATTGTAGAGTTAATAGGTTGTCACAGGTCTGGGTGTCACCAAATGTGTGATCAATCCTAAATTAAGTCATAACATGGAGTGGCCGATGCTGGACCTATCAGAATCCAGAACTAACAAGAGAGAGGTCAGGTTTTGATCCTATTGGAACCAGCCAAGTTCTGTTATGGACTCAGCCACTCCCAGTAACCCTCGGTTACTCTTGGTTCAGGTGGTCATTTACAAATGCCTATTCTTGTTCATGATGGGAAGGCATGTACAAGTGTATGAATGACTTCTTAGAGTTTCTCAGAACTCCTGGAGACAGAAAGCAGACTCAGAGCATGTGCTCTACCAGTGATGAGAAAGGGATCCTGGGTTTGGAGGAAAGAGACCTGGGTTTGAATTTAGGGTCCCTATTTCCTTGCATATATCTTGGGCAAAACTATTGATCACAATGAACTCGAATTGCTTCAACTGTAAGATGAGGATAATAGCCACTGCCTACTTTGCAAGGTTATTGGAAAGCTCAAGTTTGGCAATGAATGTGAAAGTGTTTCATAAAAAATCATATACACATATTTGGAATGATTTGTGTTGTATTATTGTCATCATTGCTGGTGCTGATAAGCATACTTAATGTGTATAAGAACCACCTGGAAAACTTGTTAAAATGCAGATTCTAATTCAGTAGGTCTGGGAAGGGACCCAAGAGTCTGGTTGCTTTTTTTTTTTTTTTTAATAAAATCCCGGGTGATGCCAATACCGCTGGTCTAGAGACCATCCTTTATATGGCAGCCACTCAAAACTACTTAGGACCCTTGAAAGTGATGAATGTCTAGAATGATTCCATATATGATTGGGGGTGAGAATCAGAATATCTTAGAGTGTCTATTCTATTTTGGACATAAAGGCAGTTTTTACTTTGCACTGATTGCACACACTGAGAGCATACGAGTCTGTCACACAACTTCCGTTGTGGACTGTTGGATTCTGTTACCATAAACCATCGATGCAATCAAAGAATATTGATGAATGTCCTATACCTTTTTTTTCCTCTAGATATTTTGCTTTGCCTAACTACTCAGCTACTCTTTAGAGAAAATTCAATTTGGCAATTTGTTCTTGGTGGTCCTGAGAAATGATTTCCAGTAGAGAAGAGTTCTGACCGGATGACCTGAGAGGGACCTTTCCCTTCCACGTGTCCACCAGGCCCCGTAGACTCTCAGCAGCTCTGCTCACTGTGAGATTCATCTTTGTCACAAATAGCAAATCACATGCTATAGGATATCACAATCTCATTATGGGATGTCATCTCACAGCACAAATACATTATTTTCACCAGATTTACAGACCACGCAGCCCATGTCACAGCCAGCATGTGATGGATAGGCTCTATCTGGATGCATTTGGGTGTGTGATTTACACATGGCAGAACCCTGGCAGACGTGGACCGCAGCCAGCCCCAGAAGGGCTCTAGAGAAGGTTTCTCCTTCACGGTCTCTTAAACACAAAACCCAGTGGTGGGAAAATGTTGTGGCACCTCCTTTAAAGGAAAGAAATAGAGACTGCCTCAAAAACCTCGCTGTAACACTTTCCTTAGCATCTCGTGTATTTGAATTTAGACCTCACAAACCAAGGGATTGTGGTTGAATTCACACAAGACTTCTTTGGATGGGCTGGCAAAGAAGAGTCTGGCATTATATTTCCTACTATGGAAAAACTTCTTTAACAAGACAGTGTATCTTCCATGAGAAAAAGCATTGTGCTGTTGCATTTTGAAATTTCTATGGAGATCAAATGTCATCAAGAGAATAAGGTGTGAGAGAATTACAAGCATCCTTTTATTTATGGCCACTTATCTCTGGAAAGAGATAACTGAATCTTATGAAATGAAACAGTATTAATTTCATAGTGGAGACTTTCAGTGCTAAAGGTCCTAAAACCCCTAACATCTTCTATTATACCCTAATCTCTTGCCCACATTATTGTTGCCCGATCTCTGCTTGAATATTTTGGGTACTGGGGAGATCACTATCTCCAAACAATCTTTCTTTTCTTTTTGAAATACTTGGGCCCTTGGAAAGGTCTTACACAGAATAACTCTGATTGTCACACAGTGTCTCTGACTGTCCCCCTCTGGCCCTAGTTCCGAGTCTTAGTGGCTAACAGCATAAGTCTATCGCATCAACTCTCCAGCTCCCCTACCTCTCTAAATTCCACCTCCCCCCAAGCCATAACCCTAATATCTCATATCATTAATGCTATGTTCGTGTGGTCCCTATAGGAAATTCAGTTTTCCAAAGAAGTGACATCATACTTGAGATTAAAGTTATCATTTGTTTCTAATTCGGTTGTGCGTGCTTATCAGAGAAAGGAAAAGAGAGAGAGAAATAGAACAGCAAGAAAGAAAAAGAGCAATGCCATGCTAAATTAAGCTGGTGATTCTATCCATCTTTTGCCCCAGTGACTGTGCACCCCAGGATAAGAGGGGATTCTAGTTTCTCTGTTGGACCAGTTCCAAGGTGTCCCTACGTATAGGCAACTTATTACACTGGGCATGTTTTACGTATTTAAGATTGAAAGAACGGACCTACGCCAGCCGACTCCATCTTGTTCTGTGTCCTCCACCTTGAGTGACTATGTCCCCGACATGACCCCTTTCCGGGAAAATCGCAGAAACCTCAGACCACGCCTCCTCCCCTTGAGTAACCTCCCGCTCACCCATTCAAACTTCCTGATCAAAACACGTCCGTCCGGCGACCTGCGTAACAGGACTCTGACCCTTCCCCAGCCAATTGGCTGAGGCCACAGCCATTACCTCACCACCTGCCCCTAGACCCCTATAAAAACCTTTGTGCTTTTGAAACTCGCTCGCTCTCCCTCTCCGGGATCTCACCGCTGCATTGGTGCAGGTAGGAGATTGAGCTCGAGCTAGCTCGAATAAAGGCTCTTTTGTTTTTGCATCAGACTCGGCTCCCTGGTGGTCTTTGGGGATCACGAATTCTGGGCATAACAAGATGACTTTTTTTGGTATTGTTATAACATAGCACCTGAACATGAGCCAGCTACTTCATTTGGGAAACTACTAATATTTTACAGATACTAATTTTAAGCTAAGTGTATTAGTTTTCCACTGCTGCTGTAACAATTACAACACGTCTAGTGATTTAAAGCAACACAAGTTTATTATCTTATAGCTTTGGACGGTCAGAAGTCTGAGTCTTGCAGGGTCAACTTGATTTTAGCAGGGCTATGATTTTGTCAGTAGGGCCGCGTCCCTTCTGGAGGTTCTAAGCATCCCTGGATTCTCCCAGCATCTAGAGGCCACCTACATGCTCATGGCCTCCTTCTCTGACTCTGTCTCTCCTAACTCCGTCTTACAAAGTCTCCTGTGATTACATGAGGCCCAGTGGGATAATCCAGGCCAACCTCCTCATCTCCGGATTCTTAACCACATCTGCAAAGTCCCTTTTTCCAATTAAGATAACATATTCACAAGTTTCCAGGAGTAGGAGGTGGACTTGGGATGGGAGGAGGCATTAGTGTACTACCAGAAGTTGAAGAAGCAGAAGCAATCGTGCATTTTCTACTATAAAGTGTGTCTTTCCTGAGCGATAAAGATGTTAGGCTGAGGAAAGCATAGGCGCCCCAGAGTCTGATCCCAACATCCCTCCTCTTCTGCCTGGCTGGGTCACAGGGTAATTTATCTTCAGAGCTGGGACGAAGGAGGGGGATGAGACCCTCAGGGAGCACAAGGCAAGGCGGCACCCACACTCAGGCGCCAGTCGTACTCACTCACGTGCCCTGAGAGCCAGGGCCTCCTGAAATTTCAAGCCCTGGGACCCTTGCTTGCCTCATGCTTGGCCGTGAATCCCTTTATCTTTCTATGCCTCGGTTTTCTCATCTGTAAAACTGGAATATAAAGTTAATAATCATTGCTCTTTTTCATCCCGCTTTTTTTTATTTTGCTTTCGTTTTTTGTAAGAAAGTTACATAAAGGCACTCTGTCACCGGTAAAACGCTAGGCATGCATTTATGACAGGTATGATTTTTTTTTGAGCATGAGGGTAGAAGAAATACTTCCTACTTTTCACCCAATTAATATAAAAGTTAATTCATGTAAATGAAACATATGAAGGCACATGTTTACAAAGACAAATCAGAAAATGCCCAAAAGGAACTGTACTGGTTTATGGCAATGGTTCTTCAACCTTGGCTGCCCGCTGGAATCACCCAGGGAGCTTTCCAGACAACTGATGCCTGGGTCTCATCCCCGGACACTCTCATTTAATTGGTGTGGGGGCAGCCCAAGCACTGGGATTTTTAAAACTCCCCAGTTGACTCTAATGTGCAGCTAAGGTTGAGAAGCGCTGGTTAATGACGACTTTAGAAGCCTCAGAAATGTGTTCTGAATTGATTTAAATTTTATGGACAGTAGAGAACACACTTTTCGTATTTGCAGAGGGTATGCCGTAGAATCAACATGACCGGCAAAATTCACAAAATCATATTCTGATTCATATACAAAACCATTCTGTTAATGTATAGGACGTATCTAAACATCAAAGTGCAACCTAATGCTTATTTTTGCCCCCAAATTAAATATTACGGATGAGTAAAAGAAGAGCAGCCTAATATAATGTTTCCTTCATAGATTAAGTCCTATCTTGGCCCAGGCAGTGCTTCTAAAGATAATTTCTTTAGTGTTTTTATTTATTTTTGACAGAGAGAGAGAGAGAAAGCAGGGGAAGGACAGAGAGAGAGAGAGGGAGAAAGAGAAACCAAAGTAGGCTCCAGGCTCTGAGCTGTCAGCACAGAGCCTGACACGGGGTTCGAACCCACAAACTGTGAGATCATGACCTCAGCTGAATTCTGACGCTTAACCAACCTGGCCACCCAGGCGCCCTGGCCCGAGTAGTATTTCTAGATAGTAGCACATTAGAACCTGCTGAGGAGCTTTGAAAATGCCCTAACAGCACCTCAGATCAGGTAAGTTAGAAGCTCTGAGGGTGAGACCCAGGGATCCGATTTTTTTTTAATTTCCCCAGGTGACTTCCATGTGCCAACAAAGTCAGAACTCCTAACGTAATTCAGTAAAACTCAAAAGCAGTGTGACCAGCATTTATTGAGAACAGGCCGCTTCTTGTCAGGAACTGCAAAGAGGTTGCTTCCTACCCTCAAGTGGCACCTAGTCTTGGGGCGCCTGGGTGGCTCAGTCGGTTAAGTAAACAGCTGTTGATTTCGGCTCAGGTCATGATCTTACGGTTTGTGATTTCAAGCCCCGCATCTGGCTCTGTGCTGACAGCATGGAGCCTGCTTGGGATTCTCTCTCTTTCTCCCTCTCTCTTCCTCTCTTCCACTTGCACACACACACACACACTCTCTCTCTCTCTCTCTCAAAATAAACAAATAAACTTAATAAAATAAATGCTCTCTGTTTAAAAACACACAAAAAGAGGCACCTAATCCTGTGAAAAAGAAAAACATGGCAACATATAGTTAATAAAGCTAAGAACAAGATGCAGTGAGCATATAGAGAAAGACAGGCATGCCATTTCTCCTTTGACAGGGCCTGGAAAAGAGGAACTGAGCAGACCACTTCAAAGTTCAGTGAGGGATTTGGCGAAGGTGAGAGCTGACCCAGGGCCATGGTGAGAAGAGAACTTCTAGATGATGGGGCACATGCAGAGGACCAGAAGCCAAAATGAAAGGAATTGGCCATATCATAGAGCATCACTAACGTTCTCAGAATTACCATAGAATTGTCTACACAATGTCTTATTGAATAGAGAATACATTAGCACTCATCAAACTATTTAAACTCAATTCTTGAAATACTACTCAGAATTAAAGGGATCCAACTGCTGATGAACACATAAGAAGGATGCATCTCAAGGGAATTGTGCTGTGTGGACATAGCCAATCTCAAACCACTACATACTGTATGATCCCATTTCTATAACAGTCTTGAAATAACAGAATTATAGAGCTAAAGAACAGATTTAAGATTCCCAGGGGTTAAGGATGGGAAGGGTGGAGAAGAGGGGGTGGTGTTAGAAAGAGAGAGATCATAGTGGTGATAGATTCATTATGTACTTGATTGCAGAGGTTATATCAATCTCCACATGCAACAAAAAGGCAGAGATTGATACACTCCCATCACACCAGTGGCAATTTCCTGATTTTGAGATTGTGCTACAATTACATAAGATGTAACCATGGGGAAAACTGAGGGAAGGAGGCACTGGAACTTCCAATGAATCTATAGATATTTCAAAGTAATTTTTTAAATAAACTAATAAAATAAAATAGATTGTTACAAAAGAAACCCCACAATTATAATATTACTATGATTTGAAAGGCAGTTTAGGACTCCAAAAAGAGTGACACAAAATTTCTTGGATTTCCTTTTATTCTTTCACTCTCTCCTTGTTTCTCTTTTTCTTACCTTTCTGTCTTCCTTTCCCCCTTCCTTCCTTTCTCTTACTTTTTTCTTCTGTTTTCCTCTCTTCTGAATCTCTTTTCCAAAATTACAGCTTGCAAATACATTTTAAGATTATTCCAGGCAATTAAAAGGAGGGGAAAAAAACAATAAAGGCCCTAAATGATAGAGAAAAGTTAGTGATGTTCCAATAAGTCTCAGTAGTTACTGGCTACAAGCCCATTCTGAAAATTTAGTTTATAATTTACACAGCAGGATACTCACATGCTATTTTATTAATATGCTAACTTCAGGCTAAAATAAGAACCAAATAACATCTCAGTTACAGCTCCTTTAGCTCCTTTAATCTAATGGTGACATATTAACAGCAAAGAATAAACTTTGGGGATGAGAAAGAAAATGCAGCTAAAATTTTAGAGGTCAGAATGTGCATATGTTTACACACTTGATTACAGACTGACATTTTATGTTTTGCTTAAAATTTGCTCATATAACAAAAAATAAAGTGGTCCTCTATCGAGAGAACTCCTATACTAACCCCCCTGATGTATCTAATAAGGATAGGTACCTCTGTTGTAGCTAAATGCTCTTGAGAAATTATCTGTAGAGCAAGTCACATCTGTCCGCTGACTTCCATGTTAATAACAAAAACGTTTGCTCTAACAGTTCTTGTTGGTGAGAAGTGGGGTGATCAGAAGCTCCCCCAACGACTGGCAGCAGGCTCAGGCCTCATTCTGAACAGGGCTCGAGGTATGTATTCCCTGCTCTTCCCCCTCAATGACTGATATTCTAGAAAATAGGAAGATGCTCAAACTCAGAGCCCTCAGCACCTCTTCTGTGAGATATGAGTGCTGTCAAATCATTCGTTGGTCTTCAAATGGCATAATTCATGCTCCCAAGTAAACAGGAAACATACATATAAACTTATTCCAAGGGATAAATGGGGTTTGTTGAACAACGAAAAGGCAATAGAACCTTTTCTTTTACAAAGGAAATTACATACTTTAGAAGAACTAAAAATATCTTCTAATTAAAGGGAATATGAATATCCCCTAAGGAAAAAGGAGTAGCTAATTATACTAAGAAATTTAATGAGATTATCACATACCTTAATGGTTCTAGAGTCACTACGGACTTTTTTTCTAATTGTTGGGGTAATCTGTACCTTTGATGACTTAGAGAAAATAGATAGTTTTCCACTAGGTTATTGGAAAACTATCAAGTTCCTCCAACTCAAAGTGCTCAAATAAAGCCAAATCACAACAAAATCTAGAAAACAAGGTGGGAATATAAAGAGATCCTGAGCCTTCTTGGAAGTGAAATATAAAGCAGGTGTGCCAAGAGCTACTTTCAAAAAATGAAACCCTGCCCCAAGTTTCAGATGCCAGAATGCATGGAGCAGCCCGTCATGCACGCGTTTCCTGCTGGCAGCAATGTGATGTGATGTGATGTGATGTGATGTGGTGGGGAGCCAAGCCATAAGGCTCAGAGGACCCAGAGGACCCACTCTATCACTGGAGACCTCTGCAGCCTGGCAGAGACTTTCCTTCCAGCCACTCTGTTTTCTCTTGTCCAACTCTCCTCACTCAATTACCCTCAATTCTCTGATATGTCTCACCCAGTGATCTCCATTCTCTGTGCCTCTCCCATGGCAGGTATTACCTCTGCCGGAAAGGCTTCCTCACTTAGTCAGATCTCTTCGTTGAGCATCAGCTATCTGCCCAGGGCAGAGGAAAAGCTAGACAGGGCTCCTGCCTTGACAGAGCTTAACTGTTAGTGGGGGGTACACACAATAAACAAGTAAGCAAATAATTAAACAAGATAATTTTGGAGTCTACTAGGAGCTATGAAGGAAATCAATAGAGCAACATGATAGAGAGCAGCTGGGGCCAAGAAGCAGGGCCACTCACAACAGGGCATCAGGGAAGGCATCTCTGAAGAGGCGACGTTAAAATGAGAACTGAAGAATACAAGGAAGCCTGCTGTGCAAAGAAGAGGAAAAGAGCTCCCAGACACAGGAAGAGAAAATGTGAAGGCTCTGCAGTGGGAATGGAATTGGTAAACTCGGGCAATTGAATTGAAATAAGAATGGCCAGAATAGAAGTGATTCCAAGTGAGGCCAGAGAGGTGGGATTACATAGGGTCAGGTAGGATCTACAAGGCCATGGAAGGGAATTTGCATTCTTAGTGAGATAGGAAGTCACTGAAGAACTTAAAGCAAAAGAATATTATGATCAAATTTATATTTAAAAAACATTTGTCCAGAGAAAGTAGTACAGAGAAAGCATTTTAATGGGGTGGAGGTGTTGGGAGGGGGCAGTTAGAAGCAGCAAGATCTGCTCGGAAGTTACTGCCACAGACCAGATAAGAGAGAATGGTGGCCTGGACTAAGATGGTAATTGTAGGGATCAAAGAAAATAAATGGGTTCTAGTTATATTTTGAAGATAGAATCAACAGCTCTTCTAAAAGGATTTGTCTTGAAGGATAAGAGAAATGTGAAATACAGAATCACTTGTGGTTTGGGGACTTGAACGCTGAGATGATGGTGGCACCATCTAATGAGGTGAGAAAGACTGGGGGAGAAAAAGATTTGGGGAGGAAAATGGGAGCCATATTTTGGACATTGAAATATCTGTGACACATCTAAGTGGAGATGTCAAGCAGCAGTTTTGATGGGAATGAAGCATAAAGCAGGAGTTTCCAATCCCCATTGCTGAAATCAAAATCCCACCCATTTGGTTTTCTCTGTACGTTTAAATATTGATACTTCTGGAACATAAGCTCCAGGTATCTCTTCTTCCAGAAAATATTGACATGTGTGTACAAAGACACATGTACTAAGATATTTATTGTAGCATCGTTTGTGATAGCAAAAAATTGAGATCCACCTAAGTATTCACAAAAAAAAGAGAGTGCTATATAAACCATGCAGTACATCCATAACAGGGAATCTCTGTCAGTAGCTAACAGAGAGTTCTAGTGTTATGAAATGAGAAGATCACAAGCTATGTTTTTAAGTAAAAAGGAAAAGTCAAGTTATAGAATTACATATAATATAATCACATTTATGGGAACAAGTGCCATTATGTGAAGATAAATACATGTATATGCAAATGCAATAAAGATGTGACTCCATAAAATTACATCTGGAAAGGAGAAGAAGAGTGGGTGGGAAGTAGAACTAGGATTCTTTATTCTACTCAAGTAATGTTGGAATATTTCTAAGAAAAATATATAATGTATAATTTTAATATTTTTAACAATGCTTAAACCAGTACATCCTACCCGTTGACCTCAAAAATAATGGAATCCTCCTCTTTTATTTTACAGAAGAGAGAAGCAAGACCAGAGAAGTTGAAGTTACTTGTTAAAATCGCACAGCTAGTTGAGACTGAACACAGGTTTCCTGGTGGGCGAGGCTACCCGGGTCTCAGAGATGTTGACCTGTGTGTTGGTTCGAGCTGCTATAACAGAGTACCAAGAGACTGGGTAGCTTTCTAAACAAAGAATATTTGTTTCTCACAATTCTAAAAGTCCAAGATCAAGTGCCAGCATGGTCAATTTCTGGTGAGAACTCTCTTCTGGATGGCAGCCTGCCAACTTCTTTTTTTTTTTTTTTTAACATTTTAATTTATTTTTGAGACAGAGTGAGACAGAGCATGAATGGGGGAGGGTCCGAGGGAGAGGGAGACACAGAATCTGAAACAGGTTCCAGGCTCTGAGCTGTCAGCACAGAGCCCGACATGGACTGGGAGATCATGACCTGAGCCGAAGTCGGACGCTTAACCGACTGAGCCACCCAGGCGCTCCACAGCCTGCCAACTTCTTGTTGTATCCCTCCCATGGCAGGAAGACTAAGAGACCTCTCTGGCCTCTCTTTTATAAGGACACTAATCCCACTTATGAGGGCTCCACCCTCATGCACTAACCACCTCCTGATACCATCACATTGGAGGTTTAGGATTTCAACATGAAAATGTTAGAGGGACACAAACATTCATGCGTAGCAACAAGTTAGTATGTTTTGTTAGCATTTGTGCAAGTTTCATTTGTTAAGTATATATCTGGCTATACTGTATGGATTTTGAGGATTAAATGCAGGCAGTTATTTTCTATATAAAGAGTGGATGTGTATTTCTCTCAAGCTGTGGAAGGAAGAAAGGATGGATCCAAGGAATTTGGAATAAGCCAGAGAGGAGAACTCCATGAACCACCAAAGGACTGATTGGAACCTGTGAACACCTGTGTGCATGCATCCACAGGCAAAGCAGAAAGAGGACCCCACAGTTTGAGGTAAACTGATGAACTAGCCACATGTCCTAAGGAAATAACTGATGGCCAAGACCCACTTTCCTCCCCACCATGTCCTGAGAGATGATGCCTCAGCATGATACTACTCATTAGATGTCAATTTCAAGGCATAATGAAGCAGACCATGAACCGAGGCAGAATTTTTTTTGTCGTCAAGATTGGATGGACATGAGAATGGCAAAGCGTGATGCAAGAGAGAGGAAGAGACCGGAAGCTAAGAACAAGAGTGCGTCTCTGTGGTTTTGCCTCTTGGTTTTTTGTTGGTTTTTGGTTTTTGGTTTTTGGTTTGCTTTGCTTTCGGTTTGGTTGGTTGGTTGGTTGGTTTTTACCCCCTGGTTGTGTTTCATCCGGTCTCAGGCCACTGGTTCTTTCAAGCGGAGGGATCCCTCCCGCCTTGGCAGCCCGCCCTCTCACCACCTCTTACTGCTCCCTGTGGAGCAGAGGTGGTGTGTTTGGCTGGTTAGGCCTAAGCAATGAACCCACGTAATCTTTGCTCCTTCTTTCCTTTTCCCCTCTGAAGTCTTTTCTGTAGGAAGCATGCATCGTTCGGCTCTGCTTCTCTGTGTCCTGAGTTTTAAAAAGGGAGATGTTCCTAACTGGGGCAGGGCCCATGTAGTCTTTCTGCTTGTGAAGTTTAGTATTAATTAACTCACTAGCCCATAAATAGAAACTACATTCTCTAACGTCAACTTCATGAATAATAAAAATAACATGTTGGTTATTGAGGAGGGCACCTGTTGAGATGAGCCCTGAGTGTTGTGTGGAAACCAATTTGACAATAAATTTCATATAAAAAAATGCAAACTCACAGAAGTATATGAATGCAAATTAAAAAAAAATAACATGTTGGCCTCCAACCTGCCTTACTCTAAAGTCTTACATGCCCCTTGGTTCAGAACTCGAGTGGACAAGAGGGCCCGTTTACGGGGCCTGTTCCAACCGGACCAATGACCGGTGGAATGGCAGGGAACAGTCCTCTCATCCAAATGGATTTGGCACGGATGACTTGGGACTTTGTGGGGCACACTGGCTGACACCAGTCGACTGAGAAGTATTCAAATCAGAGGAAAATCAGCATATTTTTAAACATTTATTGAACACACATCACTGTAGAAATAAATATTGTTATTATTGGAGAGTTGTGTGCACTTAATGTAATTAAAATATTTTTATTGCCATGAAAATAAATCTTACTGCCTAAGACTTAAATGTTAGAGAAATACCAGCTCATCCATCCAGTCTGCCTTGCTGTCACCTGCAAGATATACTTCCTCCTGCCTCAACTCCTAAAATGCTTCCTTTGTATCACTCAAGCCAGTTACCACAAACAGCCTTCCATAGCAGCAGCTCTGAATATGTCTTCCCTCCCATCTCTAGTGTTGTTAGCTCTGCAGCCCAGGCACCTTATCTTCTTCATGGCTGTGTGCTTTGCAGCATCTATTATAGAGACTTGCAGTTTGTAGATAGCAAGGAAATTCAGTTTTGAAATGTTTAAAAGCAAAAAGATCATAAACCAAAAGGCTTGGAGTTGATGGCAAATCGTATCATGTACTTTTCTTCTTCACAGCCATTTAATTACATATTTAAAAATCGATGGACATCAAGGACAGGAGAATTTCCTAAAGAGCAGCCTTAAGCAGTTGAGGAAGGTGCAAAGAGGGAGGTGTCTCTTGTCCTATGTTAGTGCATGGTTTTCACTATCTCTCAGCCTTGATAATTCATATTTCTTGGGGCACCTGGGTGGCTCGGTTGGTTAAGCATCTAACTCTTGGTTTTGGCTTAGGTCATAATCTCAGTTCGTGGGTTCGAGCCTCTCATCAGGCTCTGTGCTGATGGTACAGAACCTGCTTGGGATTCCGTCTCCCTCTCTCTCTGCCCTTCCTCTGCTCTCTCTCTCTCTCTCTCCCTCTCTCTCTCTTTCTCTCTGTCTCTCAAAAATAAATAAATAAACATTAAGTAACAATTAAAAAAATAACCCATATTTCTCAGGCTTTTATACCCCATCAGCATATGCAGGGGCCCACTCCCCTACAAAGTCCTTCCCCCCCATCACCATTCCCAAATGGGTATCTTTGGTGAATTCCTAAACATCCCTATCAATGCCCAAAAAGCCTCTTGAAAGTTACATGGTACCTGGCACTGCCACACCTGCCTCAGGCTCTGACTAACGCTCCAAAGCCCTTTCTCTCAGGGCTCCCCAAGCTGCCAGAGGTGCAAAGGGAGAGTAGGATCCTCCTGCATGCTGAGGAAACTATCTCACTTCCCCATATCACATCATATGGGTCCAAAGGAGGGATGCTTATGTTCATTGTCTCCTGGAGAACATTAGGGAAACAGTCCCTCCAGCTTCGCCTGGGGTCCCTTGTAAACCTCTTCCTCATTCTCTTTCAGAAGAAAGAATAGTCCCTCATGAAAATTCATGCTCCAAAAACCTGCTCTCACTTTAGTGGGGTCCCAAAGTACTTAAATAAGAACTCTCCCTCCATCAGGGATTCTTTGCTTCAGGCCCTGCCTTACCCTGTACTGATTGGCCAGAGAAACAGCATGGAGCCTCAAAGCCCCTAAGAAGTCATCCCAAATTAACCATGCACTTCATCCAGCTCTGAGCCTTGGGGCTGACAAGCCTGTCTTTCCCAGTTCCATCTCAGTGCTCACATAGGCGAGTCATTGCCCGGATCCACAGCTCATCAACACAGTGGAGTGGGATTTGATGAAGGAGGGTGAGAACATTGAAAAGAGCCCAGGGTAAATGTGAACTCCACAGTCCGTCACTCTAGTCCCAGACCTGCTGCTATGTTCCAACCATCTTGGAAATGGGAGTAGCTTCCTCCCTTAGTTCCCTCCCCCTTTTCTTTGCCCACCTGTGCATAAGGTGGTTGTACCTGGAGATCACACTGACACACTAAGAATACATATAGCTTATCTAATATTAATAGTAAACATTGTTTGTCCTTGTTTAGTCTCATTTGATCATTCAGACAGAGCCCATGCTCACTCATGCAAAGCTTGATGCCATTTAAAATTGTACCAACCCTGGGGCTCCTGAGTGGCTCAGTGGATTGGGCGTCTAAGTTTGAGCCCCGTGTCGGGCTTTGTGCTTACAGGTCAGAACCTGGAACCTGCTTCGGATTGTGTGTCTTCCACTCTCTCTGCCCCTCCCCCACTCGTGCTCTGTCTCTCTCACTCTCAAAAATGAATAAATATTTTAAAAATTTAAATATTTAAAATTGTATAAACCCAGGAATACTAATGTTGAAAGTCCCATTCATATCCTTTTAGGCTAAGAAAATAGCTTGTCACATGTTCACTGCCTCAGACAAAGCCAAGGGCTGAGAAAAAACTAAGTAGGAGCAACATTTCCACTTCCTGGTGGAACATCCAAACCTGTGGCAGAAATTCAGTAGCCAAGCAACTATTTCTGTCTTAAGCCGTGATCTTTTCCTTGGCTGAAGAAATGCACTGAAGCACTGGGTTTTATCTGACACTCGGTGAAAATCATGTTGCAAGAGGAATAATAGAACTGGGGTTTGCATTGCAAAGGAGCCGAAATCAGCCCTTGACTTGAGCTGCAGGAGTCCTACCCGTTGCACAATTCACACACGTGATAAATTACACCCTTACTTCTCAGTGAGAAGCTGGGCTCAAACTCATTACATTAATTTTATTGATTTATAGTCTGTGTGAGATAAAAGTCATGTGATTGCATGGCTAGCCCTGGTAATATTCCATGTTCCTTGACAGGTTTTGTGATAGGTCGAAGAGTTATTTTTTCCCCTAGGCCGTATCTTAAACAGCCAACCTCAGCGTTTTTGCAAGAGCTCAGGGATGTAAGAGATCTTGTTGGTTGTGCACATCAACTCTCTTTCCCCAGCACAGTGATTCACACTTTCTGGAAACTTCTCCTCTAAACATCATACAACTTAGGGGAACACATCTAAGTGGCAGTCAACCCAAGACCAACACAAACCCCTTTGATTTTTAGATAGCTCCAGTGGTTAGAAAGTGCTTAAGAATCATGACTCTAGGGGCACCTGGGTGGCTCAGTCGGTTGAGCGATCGACTTCAGCTCAGGTCATGATCTCACAGTTTGTGAGTTTGAGCCCCACATCGGGCTCTGTGCTGACAGCTCAGAGCCTGGAGCCTGCTTCAGATTCTGTGTCTCCCTCTCTCTCTCTCTGCCCCTCCCCTACCCATTCTCTGTCTCAGAAATAAACATTTAAAAAAAATTTTTTTAAAAAGAATCATGTCTCTAAAATCAATCTTCCTACCCAGATTCCAAAATGTTACTAACTTATAAACTCTTCACTCACCTCCTCCTCACAGATAGTAAATAGTTGATAAATAATAAGTACTACATGGGTATTAGACTGAAGTGGTTCATCATATTATATATTAAAATCATGGATGTTGGAGGAAGGCAAGGCCTAAGGTGAGGCGTAACCTTCGGCAAATCATTCTCTAAGCCTTAATTTCCTCAGTGTGGAAAATAATAGCTTCAACCTTACAGTGTTGAAAGGATTAAATGAGATCATGCAAGGCAAGCAGTTCGGGTAATGGCTGACAGGAAGCACTCAAAATATTTAGTTGTTATTAATATTACTGTTAACAATTATTTCTAGCAATGCTCCCCTCAATTGAAAAACCGTCAGATACATATACTTGAAAGGAGACATACAAAATAACCTGCTGAGAGAGAACAATAGAAAACTTCCAACTGATAGTAAGAACTCTGGCCTGGTCAGCTCCTAATCTCTTGTGCATAACACAGTCCCTGGTACTTTTCTACATCCTTTGGGATATTGGACCTATTTTTACTATTACTTATATTATGGATATCTGAATCTATCATTTCTACCATAAGTGGTCATAATGTTGGAAGGGGCCTTGGAGATTAAGGGCATCCTCTGTGTTTTACACATATTGAAAGTAAGGCCTAGGGAGAGGGAGCAATATGGCCAAGGTCATCCAGGTTCTTAGTAAAAGAACTAAAACTGAAAAATGACTTCTGATTCCCAAGATAGAATTCCTCTTACTCTACCATACTGTTAGTAGATACCAAGAAATCCATCAACGTATGATATCTTTGGCATTTCAGAGCTCTATTCTGTAAGTAGATGTGTAGCCTTTCTTCATATGTGCTAGAGGAATTTAGGGAGATATTGGCTATCCTTTCCCTCCCTTCCCCCCACCCTAGTTATTTCCAAATTTTCTACTGATCACCCTCTTAAATTATATCACTTGCATGAATCTGGCCTCTTTGAATGCAGGTGACAGAAAACAAATTTGAACTAATTAAGGCAAAGGGAAATTATTTGGAAAGACTGCCAAGTGTCTTCCAGAACTTTAGGAAGTTTTGACTTTGGAAAGGAAAGAAACTTCTGGGGCTCATGGACCTTCTGCCTAGAGTACTTCCATTAATACAATGTGACTCCACTGGCACCCAGTCTCTGTGTCTTTTGTTCTTAGTTTTTAGTGAGAGAGAGAGAGACAGAGAGTTGGACAGAGAGACAGACAGAGAGGGAATAGATGGGTACAGCTTAGGTCCTGTCTACCCATGGACCAATTTGCTATTGTAAGTTAGAAGGTTACCCATTGTGTAGCTCAGCTAGAGACCTCCCTCCCCTAGGCATGATAGGCCCTATCTGGAAAACAGGGAATCATTGTGAGAAAAGAAGCTTCCCCAGGAGGTGTGTATGACATTCCATTTGTATCTCCCCAAGTAGATTGTGAGTCTGTGGAAGATAGGGACTATGGCAATTTCATCTTTATACAGTGTTTTCAAACATCTTCTTTGCCCTGTGCGTACTAACCCTCCAATGAATATTGGTGGATTTGAATGCATTAGATCTGCAATTTCTCTTGATTCAGAAATATCAAACCAAGTTGATATTGACCAAAAAAGAGACCTCTGTTATGTTTTTGGTCACATGGAAAACCTCCAACACAAGTAATACACCGTGGCTCCAAGAAAAGCTCTCCTGACCATGTTTCCTGCTCCAGCTCCTTGTAAGGATAGAGCCTTTCTTTCTTAGGCAACCTTCCTACTGGAAATGTCTCTTCCTGACAGCCTGGCGCTTCCCCACAGCCCTGTCTTCTGTGGTTGAAATGGAGCCCTGCTGTGCTTGGGTCATTAGGGTTCTCATCTTGCCTCTTCATATGACAGATATCAAGAGGACATGTTCTTTTCTCCTGAGAAAAAGCCCCAATTAAATATGCTCATTAAAGCCCTGTGATTCCCCTGCTTTCTTCAAATGCATAACAAAAATGAATCACTTTCTGCTGACCTGAAGCCTGGCCAGGGAGTGCTTGGCCCAGGCCGAGGTGTGGGCTGACTGCCAGAACCTTGTGGGATGTCCTAGGCAGTTTGCACTGTCAAATGCCAGACTGTCGCTGCTGCCCCTCCAGCTGGTTATCAGATGCTGGCAGGCGACTGCATGAAGAACCCCCAACAAAATATCACAGTTTACTCAGAATCAAAAGAGTGATAACAAATTAAGGTGAAATGGAGTTCAAATCTGTCCAATTCCTCCCTTAATTGGCCACATCTACCATTCCTGGCTTTTTAATTATAGGCTACGATGCAGTGTGGTGGGTAGGAAGGCATAAGACAGGAAGCAGAACAACTGAGTTGCCCACGGACCCTGTCACTAGCTAGTTGCATAATCTCTTAGCTTCAGGTATGTCATGGGAAGAGAAGATTCTACTCATACCTTGCAGTTCACAGACTTGATTTTAAAATATGATCTCAACAAATTTTCCTACTACTGATACAGCCACTTCTGTTAGCTAATATTTATAAAATATTTACTCTGTGTCAGACACTGTTATGTGTTTAATTACTATGTATACACTCATGTAATCCTTTTAACAACCCTTTGAAGAAATTTATTAATATTATTTTTCCTATTTTACAGATGAAGAAACTGAGATTTAAAGAGTGAAATAACTCAATCAAGGTTACATCAGCCAGTAATGACAGAGCTTCAGAACCCATGTTCTTTTTTTTAAATATAATTTATTGTCAAATTGGTTTCCATACAACACCCAGTGCTCACCCCAACAAGTGCCCTCCTCCCTGCCCATCACCCACTTTCCCCTCTCCCCCAGCACCCATCTACCTTTAGTTTGTTCTCAGTCCTTAAGAGTCTCTTATGGTTTGCCTCCCTCCCTCTCTGTAACTTTTTTTTCCCCTTCCCCTCCCTCATGGTCTTCTGTTAAGTTTCTCAAGATCCACATATGAGTGAAAACATATGGTATCTGTCTTTCTCTGCCTGGCTTATTTCACTCAGCATAATACCCTCCAGTTCCATCCACATTGCTGCAAATGGCCAGATTTCATTCTTTCTCATTGGCAAGTAGTATTCCATTGTATATATAAACCACATCTTCTTTATCCATTCATCAGTTGATGGACATTTAGGCTCTTTCCACAATTTGGCTATTGTTGAAAGTGCTACTATAAACATTGGGGTACATGTACCCTTATGCATCTGCACTCTTGTATCCTTTGTGTAGATTCCTAGCAGAGCAGTTGCTGGGTCATAGGGTAGTTCTATTTTTAATTTTTTGAGGAACCTCCACACTGTTTTCCAGAGCGGCTGCATCAGTTTGCATTCCCACCAACAGTGCAAGAGGGTTCCCGTTTCTCCACATCCTCTCCAGCATCTATAGTCTCCTGATTTGTTCAGTTTAGCTACTCTGACTGGCACGAAGTGATATCTCATTGTAGTTTTGATTTGTATTTCCCTGATGAGGAGTGACATTGAGCATCTTTTCATGTGTCTGTTGGCCATCTGGATGTCTTCTTTGGAAAAGTATCTATTCGTGTCTTCTACTCATTTCTTCACTGGATTATTTGTTTTTTGGGTGTGGAGTTTGGTGAGTTCTTTATAGATTTTATATATGCTTTTAATAGCTGTGGTATCTCAGTACTATCTCAATTGACTGGAACCAATGTGGTGATGCTAAGCTTCCTTCTTGGCCTCCTTCTGCCATAAACACTTTCTGTTCCTAAGTACATCAATTTATCTCCTTGAAATTAGTTCACTGTTTCTGCACTAACTGGCCACTTCTGAAATCTTTGTCCCATTTAAAAATCAGCGCACTTCTGTCTTCTAAAAATCACTGAAGTATAGCTAGTCTGCATTTGCTGTGATCTCTGTAAATTCACCATCTATCATTCTCATTTGGCAATGAATGTGTTGTCTCATTAAGTCATGACTTTTATTATTATCATTTATCTCTTGATCATCTTTGGCTATTTATGTCTTATCTCACTAACCAGATTGAATACCTTGAAGATGAGGACATGAATCATACCTCTTTAGACTACTCTTAGCCCCAGCACGATGTTTTATGCCAATCAGTAAATGTTAACTGGGTTTGGTATAGCTTCTTCCCCAGCTTCAGCCTGAACTATATTCCTCATTAGTTTGTGTCTATATGACTGTAGGTGCCCTCTTTGGAAACTATGGTATTAGAATTGACATCAGGAAGTCTGATGGCTTTCACTGTTCAGGAAGGACCAGGAAAGTGCACCCTGTCCTACACCTATGTTACTGTGCCAGCCTATGTATGTTACTTGTGCCAGAGCTTTACCATGTCTGCACACTTCCTTGTATCTTATGGTATCAAGGCAAGCTTTTCTGGGGATATCAGCCAAGAAAAAACAGCTGGCAAACGTGGAAAAGATGGTACCAGGCATCTGGCCCACTTAGATCAGCTTTCTGTGCCAGCTTCACATTTTGCATCAAGGCCTACCTTGAAAATAGGGAGTGACTGTATGTTCTCTTCTCTCCAAAAGCTGATCTGTCGGTGCCAGTTTCATAATAGGCATCTGTTGAGCTGTCTGTCCACAGCACCTGCAGCTCAAACAGCCCAAACCAGAGGTTGCAAGATCTTGGCGCTCCCAGAGTATGATGGCAATGCCAAGAGCTGAGGGGTTGATGAGTGTCCAAATTATCTTGTCACCTCCTCTTTGAGGTTCCAACACCCTAGTGCTGAAAGTGAAGCTGAAAAGTTTTCCAGGTGAACTGTATTATTGTAATTTACAAACATCATGTATTTCAGCAAATAGAGGAGATACAAAGGGATTCAGCAAATTGTGCAGAGCTCAATATTTTCAGAGAGGATGTTGTCTTTTATTGCTTCCACAATACTGATTTACTAACGACCTTCAATGTGCTTTTAGTAGCCAGCTGCTCCCCAGTTTCACTGACAAGATAAGATAAACCAACTTTGGCAGCAGCAAGAAGAGAAAGTGCTAGCTATACTTTTTAAATTGTACTCCTCTTAAGACTGCTTTGAAGGAGGTGGTGAGCAGGGAGGGCTCTGAACAGGGGAAATAGTAACAATGGTGGCAAATATAAAACATTTTTATTAATGTTTAAATCCCTGTAAAGAGAATGGATGTTCTAAAACAAAAATAATAACAATAAACTGTAAGGTTTGTAATACCTGTAGGAATTAAATGTATGACAATAATAGCACAGAGTCCAAGAGGAAAGAAGGTACATTCTTGTAAGATCTGAATACTTGATGTGCAGTGGTATAATGCCACTTGGAGATAGACAGGAGGAAGTTCCATATGAATACAATAAAACAAAAAGCAGCCATTAAAATAAAACAGCAAAGAATTATAGCTAATTTGCCAACAAAAATATATAATGAAATAAAATCTTTTAAAAAATAATCACATAATCCAAAAGAACGGAGAAAAAGAAGAGAAAAGTAACAAACAAAAGATAGGACAAAGAGAACTGAAAGAGCAGGATAGAAGATTTAAACTCCATCACATTGATAATCATATTAAATATAAATGACCAAAACACCCCAATTAAAAGACAGAAATTGTCAGATTGGATTAAAAAAGCAAGACCCAACCACATGGATACAAGAAACTAGTTTAAATATAGAAATGTAAACAAGTTAAAAGTATATTGTTATTTATTTTAATTCCAGTATAGTTAGCATACAGTGTACAGTACTAACATTAAATGAGGGCATGGGGGAATGCTGGAGTGGCTTAATTAATAGCAGATCAGGAAGATTTCAGGGCAACGAATATTACCAAGGATAAAGAGGATCATTTCACCATGGTAAATGAACCAATTTATCAAGTCAAAACAACAATCCCAAATGTTTATGCACATATACCAGACTCAAAAACCTAAAAGAACTGCAAGAATAAATAGACAAAGATAAAAAATCTTCCCAAACAAAAACTAAAGGAGTTTGTGACCACTAAACCAGCCCTGCAAGAAATTTTAAGGGGGACTCTCTGAGAGGAGAAAAGACAGAGTAGCCATACTTATATCTAAATTTTAAAATAAAGACTGTAACGAGATGAAGAGGGGCATTATATCATAATTAAGGGGTATATATACCAAGAAGATCTAACAATTGTAAACATTTATGGTCCAAACATTTCCATGTATTCCACCCAAATATATAAATCAATTAATCATAAACATACAGAAACTCATTGATAATAATACCATAATAGAAGGGGACATCAACACACCACTTACAACAATGGACAGGTCATTTAAACAGAAAATCAATAAGGAAACAATGGCTTTGAATGTTACACTAGATCAGCTGAACTTGACAGATACATTCAGAACATTTCATCCTAAAGCAGCAGAATTCATATTCTTCTCCACTGTACATGGAACATTCTCCAGAATAGATCACATACTGGGACACAAATCAGCCCTCACCAAATACAAAAATATCGAGATCATACCGTGCATATTTTCAGACCACACTATGAAACTCAAAATCAACCACAAGAGGGGCGCCTGGGTGGCTCAGTCGGTTAAGCAGCCGACTTCGGCTCAGTTCATGATCTCGTGGTCCATGAGTTCAAGCCCCGCGTCGGGCTCTGTGCTGACAGCTCAGAGCCTGGAGCCTGTTTCAGATTCTGTGTCTCCCTCTCTCTGACCCTCCCCCGTTCATGCTCTGTCTCTCTCTGTCTCAAAAATAAATAAATGTTAAAAAAAAATCAACCACAAGAAAAAATGTGGAAAGATTAACAAACACTTGGAGACTAAAGAACATCCTATTAAAGAATGAATGGGCTAACCAAGAAGTTAAAAAGGAACTTTAAAAGTACATGGTGGGGGGGCGGTGTGCCTGGGTGGCTCAGTTGGTCAAGTGTCCAACTTCGGCTCAAGTCATGATCTCACCGTCCGTGGGTCTGAGCCCCATGTCAGGCGCGGTGCTGCTGGCTCAGAGCCTGGAGCCTGCTTCTGATTCTGGGTCTGCCCCTCCCCAGCTCATGCTCTGTCTCTGTCTCTGTCTCTATCTCTCTGTCAAACATAAATAAAAACATTTTTTAAAAAAGTACATGGAAGCCAATGAAAATGATAACATCGCCCAAAACCTCTGGGACGCAGCAAAGGTGGTCATAAGAGGGAAGTATGTAGTGATCCAGGTCTTCCTAAAGAAGGAAGAAAGTTCTCAGATACACAACCTAACCTTACACCTTAAAGAGCTGGAAAAAGAACAGCAAATAAAACCCCAAATCAGCAGATGACAGAATATAATAAAGATTAGAACAGAAATTGCTCTTGAAAAAAAAAAAAAACAAAAAAAACAGTAGAACAGGGGCTTAGTGGGTGGCTTAGTTAGTTGGGCATCTGACTTTGTCTCAGGTCATGATCTCATGGTTCATGGTTCGAGCCCTGCGTTGGGCTCTGTGCTGACAGCTCAGAGCCTGGAACCTACTTCAGATTCTGTGTCTGTCTCTCTTTCTGCCCTTCCTCTGCTCAAGCTCTATCTCTCTTTTTCAAAAATGAAATAAATGTTAAAAAAACAAAAACAAAAGAAACAGTAGAACAGATCTAAGACACAAGTTTTCAAAGAACCATCTTTGAAAGAATTAACAAAATTGATATGCCCCTTAGCCAGTTTAATCAAAAAGCAAAAGGAAAGGATCCAAATAAATAAAATCAAGAATGAAAGAGGAGAGATCACAACCAACACAGCAGAAATACAAACAATAATAAGACAATATTATAAGCAATTATATGCCAATAAAATGGGCAATATAGAAGAAATTGACAAATTCCTAGAAACATATAAATTACCAAAACTGAAACAAGAAGAAATAGAAAACTTGAACAGACCCGTAACCAGTAAAGAAATTGAATTAGTAATCAAAAATCTCCCAAAAACAAGAGTCCAGGGCCAGATGGCTTTCCAGGAGAATTCTACCAAATATTTAAAGAAGAACACTTATTCTTATGAAGCTATTCCAAAAAAATAGAAGTGTGAGGAATATTTCCAAACTCATTCTATGAAATCAGCATTACCTTGATTCCAAAACTAGACAAAGACCTCACTAAAAAGGATAACTACAGACCAATTTCCCTGATTAACATAGATGCAAAAATCCTCAACAAGATACTAGCCAACCGGATCCAACAATACATTAAAAGAATTATTCACCACAACCAAGTGAGATTTATACCTGGGATGGATGCAGGGCTGGTTCAATATCTGCAAAACAATCAACGTAATACATCACATCAATAAAAGAAAGGACAGGAACCACATGATCCTCTCAATAGATGCAGAGAAAGCATTTGACAAAATATAGCACCCTTTCTTGATAAAAACCCTCAAGAATGTAGGGATAAAAGGATCATACCTCAAGATCATAAAAGCCATATATGAAAGACACACCACTAATATCATCCTCAATGGGGAAAAACTGAGAGCTTTCACCCTAAGTGAGGTCAGGAACATGACAGGGATGTCCACTGTCACCACTGTTAGTCAACATAGTATTGGAAGTCCTAACCTCAGCAATCAGACAACACAAAGAAATAAAAGGCATCCAAATCGGCAAGGAGGAAGTCAAACTTTCACTCTTCACAGATGACATGATACTTGCATGAAAAACCCAAAAGATTCCACCAAAGAACTGCTAGAACTCATCCATGAATTCAGCAAAGTCACAGGATATAAAATCAATTGTACAGAAAATGTACAGAAAATGGTGGCATTTCTATACACCAATAATGAAGCAACAGAGAAATCAAGGAATCAATCCCATTTACAATTGCACCAAAAACCATAAAATACCTGGGAATAAACCTAACCAAAGAGGTGAAAAATCTATACACTGAAAGCTATAGAAAGCTAATGAAAGAAATTGAAGAAGACACCAAAAAATGGAAAAATATTCCATTCTCATGGATTGGAAGAACAAATATTGTTAAAATGTCAATACTACCCAAAGCAGTCTACATATTCAATATAATCTCTATCAAAATAGCACCAGCATTCTTCACAGAGCTAGAACAAGCAATCCTAAAATTTGTATGGAACCAGAAAAGACTCCAAATAGCTAAAGAAATCCTGAAAAAGAAAACCAAAGCTGGAGACATCACAATCCAGACTTCAAGATGTGTTACAAACCTGTAATCATCAAGACAGTATGGTACTGGCACAAAAACAGACACTCAGATCAATGGAACAGAATAGAGAGGCCAGAAATGGATCCATAAACATATGTCCAACTAACCTTTGACAAAGCAGGAAAGAATGTCCAATGGAATAAAGATAGTCTCTTCAGCAAATGGTGCTGGGAAAACTGGAGAACAAAATGCAGAAAAATGAACCTGGACCACTTTCTTACACCATACACAAAGATCAACTCAAAATGGATGAAAAACCTAAACATAAGACAGGAAGCCATCAGAATTCCTAGAGGAGAAAGCAGGCAAAAATGTCTGACCTTGGCCGCAGCAACTTCTTACTCAACACATTTCCAGAGGCAAGGGAAACAAAAGCAAAAGTGAACTATTGGGACCTCATCAAAACAAAAAGCTTGGTTTACAATGTGCTCTTGGTTTGGGGGGTAGATTCCCGTGGTTCATCGCTTACATACAACACCCAGTGCTCATCCCAACAAGTGCCCTCCTCAATGCCCATCACCCATTTTCCCCTCTCCCCCACTCCCTCCATCCACCCTCAGTTTGTTGTCTGTATTTAAGAGTCTCTTATGGTTTGCTTCCCTCCCTCTCTGTTTGTAACTATTTTTTCCCCTTCCCTTCCCCCATGGTCTCCTGTTAAGTTTCTAAAGTTCCACATATGAGTGAAAACATATGATATCTCTCTTTTTCTGACTGACTTATTTCACTCAGCATAATACTCTCCAGTTCCATCCATGTTGCTGTGAATGGCAGGATTTCATTCTTTCTCATTTCCAAGTAGTATCCCATTGTATAAATAAACCACATCTACTTTACCCATTCATCAGTTGATGGACATTTTGGCTCTTTCCATAATTTGGCTATTGTTGAAAGTGCTGCTATAAACATTGGGGTACATGTGTCCCTATGAATCAATACTTCTGTATCCTTTGGATAAATTTCTAGTAGTGCTATTGCTGGGTTGTAGGGTAGTTCGACTTTTAATTTTTTGAGGAACCTCCACACTATTTTCCAGAGTGGCTGCACCAGTTTGCATTCCCACCAACAGTGCAAGAGGATTCCCATTCCTCCACATCCTTGCCAGCATCTGTTGTTTCCTGAGTTAATTTTAGCCACCCTAACTGGCAAAAATAAAATACATTTCAATACGCTAGATATAAATGATAGGAAATTAAAATTTAAAC
Source organism: Lynx canadensis (assembly GCF_007474595.2). Classification (NCBI taxonomy): domain Eukaryota; kingdom Metazoa; phylum Chordata; class Mammalia; order Carnivora; family Felidae; genus Lynx; species Lynx canadensis. Next base: position 83,740,103 of record NC_044311.2, on the reverse strand, counting down.
AAATAATACCATATGCAATAGCATTAATTTTTATGAAATACTTAAGGACATATGTAATAAAAGATGTCCAAGATGTACACCCCGAAAAATACAAAATATAGCTAAGAGAAATAAAAGGAGACATAAATAAATAGTGTTCTCACCTATGTTCATGGACTGAAAGTCTCAATACTGCTAAGATGTTAATTCTTCCCAAATTGATCCATGAATTAATAGACCCACACATATATGGTAATTGATTTTTTCATAGAAGAAAGAATAGTCTCTTTGACAACTAGTCCAGGAAAATGGAATTGATAGGCCAAACAAAAAAAAAGTGAACTCTGATCCATACCTCACAACATATACAAAAATGAAGTCAAAGTGGAACATAGACCTAAGAGTAAAACTTAAAACTATTAAACTTCTAGAGAAAAACATAGAAGAAAATTTCTGTGGCCTTGAATGAGCCAAACATTTATTTTTATTTTTTTTAATGTTTATTTATTTCTGAGACAGAGCATGAGCAGGGGAGGGTCAGAGAGAGAGGGAGACAGAGAATCTGAAACAGGCTCCAGACTCCGAGCTGTCAGCATAGAGCCCCACGCGGGTTTCAAACTCACAAACCGTGAGATCATGACCTGAGCCGAAGTCAGTGGCTCAACTGACTGAGCCACTCTGGCGCCCCATGAGGCTAACATTTATTTGATACAGTATGATATACAGGATATATAAATTTTTTTATAAAGTCACCTTATCAAAATTAAAAAATTGTGCTCTTTAAAAAGAAAATGAAGAGACAAACCACAGACGAGGATAAAAATACTTGCAAATCAACAATGTGGATGGAACTAGAGGGTATTATGCTAAACAAAATAAGTTAGAGAAAGGTAAGTATCAAATGATTTCACTCATATGTGAAATTGAAGAAACAAAATAGATGAACCTCAGGGAAGGGAATGAAAAATAAGATAAAAACAGACAGGAGGCAAACCATAAGAGACTCTTAAATACAGGAACAAACTGAGGGTTCATGTAGGGGAGGCGGATGGGACGATGGGCTAGGTGGGTGATGGCATTAAGGAGGGCACTTGTTTGGATGATCACTGGTCGTTACATATAAGTGGTGAATCACTAAATTCTACTCCTGAAACCATTACTACACTGTATGTTAACTAGCTTGGATTTAAATAAAATAAAAAAAATACTTGCAAATCACATATCTGATTGCCGATTTGTATCCAGATTGAAGAACTCTCAAAACTTACAAAAAGAAAAAAGAAAAAAAAGGAAAAGGAAAAAAAAAAGCAAACCACCTAACTTTTTTAATGGGCAAGTTAAACAGACATTTCACCAAGGAAGATATATGAATGGCAAATGAGCACACAAAAAAGCTCAACATCACTAGTTATTAGGAAAATGCAAATTAAAGCCACAGTAATATTACTATGCACCTATTAAAATAGCTAAATTTTAACAATTGAACCTACCAAGTACTGGCAAGCATATGGTAGCTTGAACTTCCACACTGCTGTAAGAATGTAAAATGGTATAACAAACTTGGAAACAAAGCTATACTAAACATCTGACCTGGTCACTTCACTCTGAGATATTTACCCCAAGTAAATGAAAACTTATGTTCATACAAAGATTTCTATACAACTGCTCCCAGTAACTCTATTTGTATTAGACCAAAGCTGAGTTATCCATACAATGGATTATTAGTCAGCAATTTAAAAACATGGGGCACCTGGGTGGCTCAGTTAGCCTGCTTAGGATTCTCTCTCTCCCTCTCTTTATGCCCCTCCCCTGATTGTGCACCCATTCATTCTCTCTCTCTCTCTCTCTCTCTCTCTCTCCCCCTCTCTCTCTCCCTCTCTCCCTCAAAATAAATACATAAACTTAAAAAAAAAAGATTGAATTGTTGATATATGCAAAACCATGCATGAATCTCAAAATATGCTCTGGAAAAAAAGCCGGACAAAAAGAGTACATATTACAAGATTCCATTTACATAAAATTCTAGAAAATGCAACCTGTAGACAGAATCTGTAGACAGAAAGCAGATCAGTAGTTGCTTATGAACAGGTATGGGGAACAGGGAGGGGCAAGAGTAATGAATCACAAACGGGCATGAAGGTAATTTGGGAGGTGAGGAATGTTCATTTGCTTAAGGTGATAGTTTCACTGGCATACACACGTCCATACTTGTCACATGATCCAATTTAGATTTGTGCAGTTTATTGTATATCATTTTTACCCCAATAAAGTTGTTATAAATACATACATATGTACATACCTAAATATATAAATATCAGAAAAAGTTGAAAATTTATGGAATAAATCAATCAAATATCAGGAATGTCACAGGTAAGTGCTAAAACAGAATAGAACTTGCAGTGTTTCAATTTTGCTTCTCCAACAAAGTAACTAGTTTCTGTTGTCCTCAAGTATCCCTTTGCATCTGTAACATTTAAGTGAATGTTGCTCATTACTAAGGAAATTTAACCCCTGAATGGTACTCCCTCTTTAGTTACAGTAATGACAGACTATAATAATAGGAAAATATTTCTGAGAAATTTTCCCAGCAGGGTGTGAAATAGATTCTAATGTTTTACAATTGCCTGTATGCAAGTATTGACATCAATCCTTGCCTGAGAATAAGATTGGAAACTGCTTAAGCAAGTCCTGCCCAGCAGCTGAAAAGTCTGTACAAGATTAAGAAGTACCCTGGTTAATTTGTAATCCTGGCCAGTCTATGGATGGTGAGTTGGTTTTGAAGACTGGAATAAAGGAGTCCATAGAAGTCATTCAACTTTCCTGATGTCATCTTAAGTTCAATGAATTCTGAATTCATATCTCCAATTAATCAGTCAAATCACTGAGATATGTCAATCAGTCTATTCTGAGCTAATCATCACTGTAGGGAGCAAAAGGAAAAGTCAGCCATGGGATCTCCCATCTAGCTAGCTCAAGCCAGTAATACCCTTCAAACAACAGACGAATAGAAAGATCATATCCCCGAGGCACGTGAACTTGGGCTAGTCCTCTGACATATTTGTACCTCTATTTCCTCATTTCTTTTCCTCCAAACACCTCACTCATTATTCTCCAGGCATACTGTCCCCATTCCCTCAATGCACCAAGCTCTTTCTTGCTTTAGTGGCCTCGAACATGCACTTTCCTCTGTTTCAAACAGTTTATCCTTCACATAACTGGCCCCTTCTTCTCTTTCAAGTTACCTCCTAAGAGAAGCCTTCCTAGACCTTAGTAGGTAAATTTATTCCCCACTCCAGCCCAAGTCGCTCCTAATTACTGTCTAGCATATGCCTTGTTTGTTTTGTTTTCTTTCCTAACAGTCCATTACAATCTGTAATTATCTCGTTACTGGTTTATTTGCTTACTGTCTCCCTATAGCATATACACTTTTTAAAGGGTATATGAATATTAGATAAAACATCTTTTTAATTGTGGTGAAATATGCATAACATCAAAGTTACCATTTCAATGACATATAAGCTTTTGAGGGCAGGAACCTTATCAGTTTTCTTCTGTACCCTAGTGCCAAGAAGAGAATGTGGCAGGTACTCAACACTATTTGTTGGGTTAATGAATGAACATTAAAAGGAGGATAATTCTCACCCAGCCTGCTTCACAGAAAGAAAAACAGAGAGAGAAACCACTCTGAAACACTACCCATTGAAAGGAATAAACGTATTGATGTTTTTATTATTTTTAATGTGATGCAGCTCAGCGTTCAATACTAATTGGGTACTTAAATGCAGATTGGTTAATGAACACAGTGTAAATTGGGCTGGACTGGTCAGAGACAGCTTTCTAGAGTAGGGGCAGGTTCTAAATAGCTGAAGGGCATTGTACTCTGCCTGCCTGGACAAGCTGAGATCTAACTCCGAGGTCTGTCTCCTCCTGGCTTCTCAGGTAATAATTTTACTTGCTGTCTTTCATTAAGGATGTTTTTTTTCCCTTTCCCTCAGAAGAATAGGCAGAGTTGGCATTTCTGAGAGAAATAAGCAGTCAAGGAGCATAACTCTAGGCACATTTAAAGAATTCTGATGATTTTGTGTTTTTCCTCAAAGGGCTTGGTTTGCAGATCTTCTTTGCATTTAAAAAACGATAGTACTGAGGCCAAGCTAGCAATGAATGCTGAGGAAGGAGGAGCCCTCAGTGTAGGAGAGAATATGAGATTTCACTCACCTCCTTGCCTTCTGGAGGCTTACTGAAAGGAACTGGTTTTCTCTTGAAAATGGAACGCTAAATGCCTCACCTAGGAAAATGCCACTGACAGCAGTAAGACTATTGGGGGTGGGGTAGGGCATCAGTAAGAACCCAGATTTGTAGATGCAAAAAGAGATTCATGGGAATGCAAGCTGGTGCAGCCACTCTGGAAAACAGTATGGAGGTTCCTCAAAAAATTAAAAATAGAGTTACCCTACGACTCAGCAATTGCACTACTAGGCATTTATCCACGGGATACAGGTGTGCTGTTTCGAAGGGACACATACACCCCAATGTTTATAGCAGTACTATCAACAATAGCCAAAGTATGGAAAGAGCCCAAATGTCCATCGATGGATGAATGGATAAAGAAGATGTGGTGTATATATACAATGGAGTATTACTCATCAATCAAAAAGAATGAAATCTTGCAATTTGCAACTATGTGGACGGACCTGGAGGGTATTAAGCTAAGTGAAATTAGTCAGTCAGAGAAAGACAAAAATCATATGACTTCACTCATAGGAGGACTTTAAGAGACAAAACAGATGAACATAGGGAAGGGAAGCAAAAATAATACAAAAACAGGGAGGGAGACAAAACAGAAGAGACTCATAAATATGGAGAACAAACTGAGGGTTACTAGAGGAGTTGCGGGAGGGGGGATGGGCTAAATGGGGGAAGGGGCACTAAGGAATCTACTCCTGAAATCATTGTCGCACTATATGCTAATTTGGATGTAAATTTAAAAAAATAAAAAATAAAATTTAAAATCTAAAAAAAAAAGATGGAAATGGGGAAAAAATGTAAAAAGAAATAATGTGTGACCCAACCAGATGCAGTTTGGACAGTAAGGAAAATCCTGAAAATGATGTTAGAGAGACATGAATCCCACCTCTGGACCTCACTGTGTGATTCTGAACAAGTAATTGGCCCCTTCAGAAAAAGTGAAACACTTAGATTAAATGATGTCTCAGGTCCTCTCTGGTTCTGTTATTCATGTAAAGCTCATACATTCTTCCTGTGAAAGTCACGGAGTCAGGAGTCATAGGAAGCCTTTGACCTCATTTCTTTAGTTACCTTACCTGTACTGGGGAAGTGGTTTTAGGACTCTTCTGCCTTTGTTCAATTTGTTTTTTCAGTCATTGTTCTTATTTGCAGAAGTTGGGGCTGGCGGGAGAATACTATGTGCGACCTGTGACCTGTGACTTTGGTTAAAAAGAGCAGCTCATCAAGAGGCACCTGGGTGGCTCATCAGTTAAGCCTCTGACTCTTGATTTTGGCTCTGGTCATGATCTCACTGTTCATGATTTCAAGCCCCATGTCAGGCTCTGTGCTACCCGTGCAGAGCCTACTTGGGATTCTTTCTCTCTTTCTCTGCCCTTCCCCCTCTCATGCTCTCTCTCTCAAAATAAATAAATAAACTTAAAAAAAAAGATCTCATTGAAAAGATAGCATCTTACAGAATCATAAGAAGCCTAAAGAAGCCAGAAGGGAAGTAGAACCTGAAGTCAAGCCAAGACCATAGCCATCATGTTACCAATCTACATGCCCTGAGGACTCCACACTCCCTCCATGAATACTGGATGCCAAGCTGGCACCTCTGTACCCTTGACAGAGGACGTCACAATGGTCAACACCAGAAGTGCCACAGCTACTACCACCGCCTGTCTCTGGAATGGATTCTTGGCTGCACTTGAACCCAGCTAGTGACAGGTTCCCATTTCAGTGTTGGTGGCTGGGTCTCATGGCTCTAGCTTCCCTCGTGTAACCTAGTGCTAGGCACAAAAGAAATAGGAGACTGCATAGTTGGGGTTTTCAATGTCTCCCACCAAGATTTATGAGGTGGAAAACTCCACCCACAGATGAAGGGCTCCAATATGTTGCAGTCACAAAAAAAGACATGTTTAAAATGTCTGAAGTATTTATCAACAAGAAAAGAATGTGCCTCCATGTCATTAAGGACTAAAACTTCTAAAATTGAGACCTAGAAAGTAGACTACAAGCCATCTAATCCTGCCTCTTGTTTTACAGATGAGAAAACAGGGATGGGAGAGGGATGATAACCAACTCAGGTTCACAGCTGGACCAGAACTCAGGTTTCCTGTTGTGGGGCCGGTCGTCATTGCATAATTATGCCGCCTTCCAAGACAACAGAATCTCCTCGTTGTCAAACTAGGTGAGATGCCAAATGTTCACACAATGTTTATTTTTGTAACTTCATTTGGTTTGATTTATTGTGAAGATCTTGAGATGAAACAGATGTAGATATGATCCCCACCCTCTCAAGTTTCATATTCAATTAATATTTATTAACCACCTATCATCATGGCAGACACAGAGCTGGGTTTCTCCTTAATGGAGCAGAAAGGACAGGGATCTGTTTGGATTTGAGGAACAACTGCTGGTGGGGCCTAGAGCCCTGCACGGATCCTCTTGCCATCTGTCACTTCTGCTTCTCTCTGACCATTTTATTCTCTCTTTTTGATAGATACCTCTGCATCTGGTCCTTTTGGCTGGAAACAAGATCTGCAGCTGCTGTGGAAAGATAGGTTACAGTGTCAGTAAATGGCCCGGCTCCCTGATTCCCAGCACCAAATTCCCCCGGAAGAAACAGTTGGCCCAGGGTGTCCATCCCTGTCCTATCAGCGGTAGCCAGGGGGTCGCACCCCTCTACACAGCATGCTGTTTCCCAGCGTTAACTACAGGATGGCGAGGGCAGTTCCAGAAAAAGCTGAGAAACACTAAGACAGCACACTGATTCCTGTACACATACATGAATTAATTTAACACTCACGTTAGCTCCATTCATTCATTTGTTCATTAAATGTTTATTGAATGCGGCTGTTTCTTGGCCCCATTTTAGATAATGGAGATACAGCAGTGAGCAAAAGAGGACAAAAAAAGGTAAATGAATAGGGGAACATATTGTGCATCAGACAGTGGTGACTGCCATAGGAAAAATAAATCAGGGTTCAGAGGAATGTTTGGGGGTGGGTGAATATGTATACATGCACTATTTTATATAACACAAACAGAGAAAGCCTCGTGCAGAAGCAGATATTTGAGTTGAATTCTGAAGGATGTGAGAGAACGAGCCATGAGGTAGAAGCATTACTGGAAGATGGGGCGCCTGGGTGGCTCAGTTGGTTGAGCGTCCGACTTTGGCTCAGGTCATGGTCTCGCAGTTTGTGAGTTCAAGCCCTGCGTCGGGCTCTGTGCTAACAAACATCTCATAGCCTGGAGCCTGCTTCGGATTCTGTGTCTCCCTCTCTCTCTCTCTCTCTCCCCCTCCCCTGCTCATGCTCTATCTCTGTCTCTCAAACATAAATAAATGTTTAAAAATTTTTAAAAAAAAGCATTACTGGCAGAAAAACAGCAAATACAGAGCCTCTCACGCTGACATTTGCTTTATGTGTCCAGGAAATAGCTAAAAGATTGGCATGGCTCTACCTAAGAGGGTGAGGAAGAGCTCTAGGAGAGATGAACAAGCGGGGAGCAGTCAGACCCTGTGGGACCTGGGGCTTTGTGAACCCCTGGAAGGACTCCGGCTTTTACTCTGAGAGGGAAAACATCCAAAGGTTTTAAGACTAGATGTGACATAATCTCACATGTCTATGGTGTTGGAAGGAAAACAGGGTAGTGGTGAGAAGGCTGTTAATTTTTGGATTTATTTTGAAGGTGAAACTAACAAGATATACTAGTTGACTAGATGTGAGAAGGTAAGAAAGAAGGGAGATTTAATGATGAGTTTTGACCTCAGCAACTAGAAAGATAGCAATGCTATGTACTATGAAGGGGAAAACTGAAGGACAAGCAGGTCAGTGGGGGTGATGAGATCTGAGTTTGGTTTGGGACATGTTAACCTAAGGTGATTTTTAAACATCTGAGTGGACATTGAGCAGGCAGCTGACTGCATGAATACTGAGTTCATGTAGGAGGCTCTGCTGAAGATATACATTTTGGGATTGCCAGTACATAGATGGCACTTAAAGCCTTGAAACTGAATGATATCACCATGGAAGCAAGTATCAATACAGAAGAGAGCAATGAGGGCAGAAGAGGAATCCCCAGAGGAGTCCAATATATAGAGGTTGAGATGAGGAGGAACCATAAAGGATGTTAAACAGAAATGTCCAGTGAGGTAGGAAGTGAATGGTATTCCAGAAGCCAAGTGAAAGAGTTGTTTAAAGAAGGAGGTAATGATTAAGTGGGTCACTGGTCCTGATACTTCAATCCAGATAAGAGCACTGGATTTAACAACATGGAGGCCACAAATTTCTTTCTTTCTTTCTTTCTTTCTTTCTTTCTTTCTTTCTTTCTTTCTTTCTTCTCTTTCTTTCTTCTCTTTCTTTCTTTCTTTCTTTCCAGTGAGATGGTGGGAACAAAATCCAAGCATATTGAGTACAAGAGAGAAAATAAAGAAAGAGAAAGCAAAGACAACTAGTATGAAAAACTCTGGAAAATTCTACTATAAAAGTAAACAGAGAAGTGGGGTAGTAGGTGGAGATCAAGAGAAGTTTGTTTTCCTTGTTTGCTTGCTTTTAAGATGAGAGTATGGAAGCATCTTTGAGCACTTATGGGAATGATCCAGTAGCAAGGGGAAAACTGATCGTGTGGGAGAGAGAAGGCAGAAATACCAGAGGGATGTCTCTATGTAGGTGAGAGATGATGGGATCTAGGGCATGAGCCTGAAAACTGGCCTTAGATGGGAAGAGAGAAGATTCAGCCTCAGTAACTGGAGAGTGAGACCATATGGGTACAGATGCCTGTGAAGTGGTAGACATAGTCATAGGAACACATGGAAGTTTCTTTCTTTTTCCCAATTTTCTCTTCCAAGTGCAGTAAGAAGTAAGGTCACCAACTGAGAGTGAGGGTGGAGAAAGAAGTTTAAGGAGTTAGGAGAGAATGTAAAATACGGACAAATAGGAGATTAGACGGACTAGGAAAGTTTAATAGTATTTCCAGGCTTCAACACGAGCCCTTTTGAAATGTGTAATCATGTGTAAAGGGTAACAAGACAGCATGGTTAATTGTTATTTTCTGGCTACATTTAGCCACATGGGTGCAATCACTATGTAGGTGGAGAATTGGATTCAGCCAGCTTGGAGGTCTGACCAACAAATTGGATGAAGGGAGACAGGAGAGGGGAATTGAAGATAGTGGCAAAGGCACAGTTATAATAATGGACTATGGACATTAAGCTGGGTAAAGAGGAGAAGAGGACATGAAGAGGTGCAAAAAGGTAGAAGAATCAATGACCATAGATCTCAGGGGAGTTGAAACTTTAGCAGTAGAGTTGGGGTATAAGAAGGAGTTAGGTGCAAGCCTACACGGTTGAATCAGAGGGAAATGCATGTGAGATATTGACATTAAGAGTCATGATTAGGAATAGGCCTAAGTTGTGATGAGCCCCGAGTGTGGTTCGGAGGTGTGGAATCACTAAATTGTACACCTGAAACTCCTCTGACACCGTATGTTAGCTAACTCGAATTCAAATAAAAACAGCAACAAGAAAAGGAATTAGCCTAAGTTATGTAAGTTACCTGAGGTCTGCTGAGTGGAGGAGTCAGTTTCCACCCCAGTCTGTCTGCTTGCAATGGTGTAGCCCCCAGGGCCCATCTCCTCTCTGCCCTGTTGCCACTGTTCCTCCATGACCTGCCTCTCCCTGGACCTCACCACAGAACACTTCCTCCGAGCACAACAGGAAGCTGAGGCTCAGAGAGGGTAAGAACCATTGCCCAGGACCACACAGCTGGAAAGTGGAATTTGTTTGCAACCTAAGAGGTAGGATGAGAAACATGCCAAAGAGGTGAATACTGGACTCCAGAGGAAAACGCTTCCTGCAGAGGAATGAGCCGTGGTGAAGGGTTCAGACCAGATGAGAGCAGGTTTGAGTGGCAGCCCGAAGCCTCAGGACCTCTTTCGGTTCCCGCTTGTTTGCCCTCTAACTGTTGTATGATGACCAGTAGCCAAGGGCGGAAGCCTTGAAAGAGTTTTAATAATAGTTTTGTAAAGGTCACTACAAAGTGCTTTATAATTGTTCATCTTTATCTTTTAATTCCTGTTTTGAGAAACAGGAAGAAAAATAAACAGGAAAATCCCCAACAGGATCCAATGAAATAAAAATAGTGCTGACAGGAAACAAACATCATAAAACTTTAAAGGAGGGCAGAGGACGATATGGGCTGAGAAATCCTGCAGGACTGATGAACTTTGCCTTCATATGGAAGTCATCAATCACTGTTCAAGGGAACAGTGACTGACATTTGGGTAACAGCTTACCACCTGCTTGCAACCCCTTTCTGCCACATTAGACATTTCGCCCCAAACTGCTATCTGACAATACCTGTAAAGGAAAGAGGATCATATCTGGCAGTGCCTCTGTGCTAATGGTCAAGTGATACCATCATATCTTGGCCTAGGAAACAAGTTCCTAAAAGAATAGTTAGCATTCACCGAGCGTTAATGTGTGTTATATACCAGGCTATGAATTTAGCACGCAAAATTTGAAAGGGGGTAGAAGAATCGCCATTCCTAAAAAGTTCCTCCTTCAAAACATTCCTGCTTTATCAGTTCTAAGCCTCAAATAGCTCTGAGTGCCTCAAATGTGAAGTAATTCGTCATATTACCTTGAGTCTAAGTGAACATTTATAGAATGCTACTGTAAATGGGACATTCAGATCATCACCGTAAATGCAAAGATTGACAAGACACAGCCCTCCAGAAGCTAAGAATCTGGCTAAATATGAAAGTTTGGATTTGTTAAATCTGTCCTATATTGGTACCTATTATGTGTTTCTTATTTAAAAGCACTCTTGATGGGAAATCAAGAGTCTTTATTTCTACTCCCTCTGTCACCAGTTTAATCAACTGTAAAAGACTACAGGTGAATCATTTTCCTTCTTTGGAACTCACCTGCGTCTCTTTTTTTTTTTTTTTTTTTTAATTTTTTTTTTTCAACGTTTATTTATTTTTGGGACTGAGAGGGACAGAGCATGAACGGGGGAGGGGCAGAGAGAGAGGGAGACACAGAATCGGAAACAGGCTCCAGGCTCTGAGCCATCAGCCCAGAGCCTGACGCGGGGCTCGAACTCACAGACTGCAAGATCGTGACCTGGCTGAAGTCGGATGCTTAACCGACTGCGCCACCCAGGCGCCCCTCACCTGCGTCTCTTAAAAGGAATGGTTTGGGGCATCTGGGTGGCTCAGTTGGTTAAGTGTTCGACTTTCGCTCAGGTCTTGATCTCACAGTTTCGTGGGTTTGCTCTCTGCTGTCAGCATGGAGCCCGCTTCAGATCCTCTGTCTCCCTCTTTCTATATCACTCTCTGGCTCATGGGCTCTCTCTCTTTCTCTCTCAAAAATAAAAATAAACATTAAAAAAAAAAAAAAGGAATGGTTTGGCCCATGTTCCCTACATTCTCTTCCAATCCTGACAATCTGTGAATCTCCTGCTGTTTTATTTTTTACTTATTCAACAAATGCGTAATGTGCCAGGCACTTTACAAATATCAACCTACGTATTCCTCATAACAATCCTATTATGTAGATAATACTATCATCCCTAAGAATATAATTGTATTAACCCTATGATAAAACTATTATTATCCCCTTTTACAGATCATGAAACTGAGGCACACAGTCATTTAAAAATACTTAAGATGTATTTTATTCTTGAGATACTTATGATTTGTTTACTTTTGCTTTGCTGAGTGATTTATAAGCAGCCTTTGAAATTTCATTGCAGGTGTATTTACGATATCAGGTTTTCTTTTTTAAGTTTATTTATTTTTGAGAAAGACAGAGTGTGGATGGGGGAGGGGCAGAGAGAGAGGGAGACACAGAATCCAAAGCAGTTTCCAGTCTCTGAGCTGTCAGAGCCCGATGTGGGACTTGAACCCATGAACCGTGAGATCATGACCCTAGCCAAAGTCAGACACTTAACCGACTGAGCCACCCAGGCACCCCTATTATATCAATTTTGTAGAAGTTGTTTTCTGCTTGGGTTGAACAGCTGCAGTCACCACCAGAGACAGTGGGGCCATGAGGCTTTTGTGTCACCATGACAAACAAGCACACCTGAGCAACCAGTGGGGGGTCCCTTTATGTCCTTTCTGTCCCTCAACATGTACACTATCTCTTGCCTTCTCTTTAGTGGAAGTATGTGAAAGTGCTAAGTTAGGAACTGGTTTATTTTACTCTATTTAAAAAATAATCCCCTTTCTCCCTTGTTCTCTCCCTCCATCTTCCCTTCCTTTATCCCACTCAGCCTTTCAATGCCACTACTTTTATGTTGATGTTCCTTTTTGCCTTTTTTAACGATTTGTTACCCACAAGTGCTGGCTACCTTCCACCTCCAAGCTGGCTGTGTATCTTTACCCCATGATTTCAACATCATCTGCTTCCCCTCGCATCTGCTCTCAGAGTCCATTTACCCACAGTTATTTCCTGCAACAGGTCCCCACCACAGTTCTGCAGTCGGATCCCCAGGCCCCCCCCTTTCCTGCCAAGACAAACTCCCTCGCCCAACCCCCCAAAATGACCCTGTAATTCTATCTTTCTGTGTTGCCCTATGCTATGAAATTTCCACATCAAAGGGCTCTGTAAGCACCAGGTTTGACCTGATCTAATCCTTCTCAACACCCCACCTATTTGACAACACAAAGTGGAATTTTAACAATGTGAGTTCATCAGTATATTAAATGGTTGGTCAGAAGAGACCCGTTTTAGACAGAGCAGCAGTGTATGCAAAGCAACAGCCTTTTTTTTTTTTTTTACAAGTCACTTGATACTAATAACATTTAAAGAACAGACACTTGCAACTTTTCAAAAGTGTGAGAAAAGGCAAGGTGATACCTATAGTAATGTGACTCTCACTTGCATTATGGCAGCATTCTTGTGTGTTGGGGATGCTCTCCAATGTCATGTGCAAGTCTGGCTATGCCCATGGGAGAGCCTCATTCAAGTGAACATCATGTGTCAAACATGTTGCAGTGGGGAAAATGTCGCCAGCTAGTGGGGAAGGAGAAAGAGCGTGGACTTGAAGTCAAAAGACCTAGGATGACATCGAAGCTTTTCACTTACTTACAGTTTAACTTTAGGCAAAATCATTACCTCCACCTAAATCTCAGTGTACCCATTTGCAAAATGAAGAATTTGGGGGAACTCCCCTCTACTTGCTAGATGGGATGCCACCCATTTCAAAAATCACTTAATTAAGCCAATTGGGGCTTCAAATAAAAAAAATGAATTTTGTATATTAATCCCAATGGTCCCTAAGGCTTTAAAGTTCAGAGGTTGCATGATTCTAAGCTTATTGTCTAAAATATTTCAATGTCCATTGTTAACAAATTGCATTTTATAGCACCAATTTCTGAACTCTGTTTAGTGGTTAAGTGGTCCCTAGTAATGAGTAACCATCATGCTAGGTAGGGTGTGGGGACATAAAGAAAAATAGAAAACATGGTTCCTGGCCTTCAGGAGTCTTAAACTATTTGTGGAGAGAAACATTGATAAGGGTAACTAGCCTGAATACGTGGGAAATGAAATTTTTCTAACTCTAGTGACACCTTACATTCAGAATCATGACAAATAACAGGAGCGAACATGATATTGACTCTAAGCTGGGCTTTCCGGAATGGGCAGACTTCAATCAGTGGAAAAAAAGGAAAAGACTTTTGGGTAGAAAGAAAGCAAATAATGAGTGCTTGAAATGATGTGATTGGACAGTAAGAGAGTGACTGTGTTAAGGATGGTTTAGAGAGAGCTAAGCAGAGAATTCCATATTTGTTTCCATGAATGGTTGGAAGCCATTGAAGGATTTTTGAGCAGATCTGTGATATGATAAATGCACAAACCAAGTAAATAATAAAGATCAAATATATATCTATCCTGGAAGTCTTAATGTGGCAGGTCCCAGAGCCAAGGGCACTAGAAGTTTAAAAATGTAATAAAAGAAAGAAAGAAAAAGAATGAAAAGCCCCTTCCTCTCATTTTCTGGTACTCTGATCTGGACTATTAGCTGGAGCCGCCGAGAGTTTTAATTGCCTGTTAATTGACAATGCGGAGGGGGGAAGTGATTGCTAAGGTAACCAGGTCCCAAGCCATATGGGGCTTTGCGGAATCATTCCAACACCTTGGGCTACCCTTGGAAATGAACAGGCAGTTCTGTTAGCCTGCCCAGTCTGTGGCAGAGCACCTGCTCCTAACGTTCACCCAGAAGAAGGCAGGGCCATGATCTAGGCTGGCTGACGTTTCTGGGTGATTTTAAAAGAGAAGTTTGATGCTGAACTCTCATTAGGAAGTGAAAAGATACATTTTTCTCATTGATTCCCCCATCTTTCTGCTAAGACGATTTTAAGTGGTGCATCTTAGAAAAATTTCAGCAGAGGGGCTCCTGGGTGGCTCGGTTGGTTGAGTGTCCGACTCCAGCTCAGGTCATGATCTCACGGTTTGTGAGTTCAAGCCCTACGTCAGGCTCTGTGCTGACAGCTCAGAGCCTGGAGCCTGCTTCGGATCCTCTGTCTCCCTCTCTATCTGCCCCTCCCCTTCTCATGCTCTGCCTCTCTCAAAAATAAATAAACATTTAAAAAATTTTAGAAAAATTTCAACAGAAATGCACAGCCACAAAGTGTTAGACCTGGAATTGCCCTTAGATGCCAACATTTTCATTTGTCAGATGGGGAAATCAGCTCAGAGTGGAGAAGGAAGTTTTTTAAAGTCAAATTTCAATTAATGGCATTCCTGGGATTAGATCCCAGATTTCACAGCTCTGAGGCGATAGCTTTCTTCAGTCCAATCAAATGGCCTCTCACATTTTTTGTTGAATTAAAAAGGCGTTCCAAGCAATCTTCAAGATCAGTGTGGGAGAGCCATGATGAAGTGGGGGGTGAAGTCTCTAGTTCCTTGACATTCCCATGCATGCAGGGTACTGTTTGTGAAAAAGACCCTCCAACTTTGCCAGTTTACTAGCTGGTCACCACAAAGAAAGACTTGACTCTGGTTCTCCTCGAAGCCAAAGTTAGATTAGTCCTCCACAAATCAATTTCTGGACATTGGACTAAAAGCATCCTGTTTAAAATCCAGTTTTCAAGTTATCCCTCCTTGCTCCTTATCCTCCTTTCTCTGCTCTCTTTTTTTATCCCGTAATACTTAGGACTTTCTAACTTACTACGTGATTCTTTATTGAGCTTTTTGCATATTATCTGACTCTCGCACTAAAATGTAAGCTCCTTGGGGCACCTGGGTGGCTCAGTCGGTTGAGCGTCTGACTTTGGCTCAGGTCATGACCTCGAGGTCTGTGAGTTCGAGCCCCACGTCGGGCTCTGTGATGACAGCTCAGAGCCTGGAGCCTGCTTTGGATTCTGTGTCTCCCTCTCTCTCTACCCCTCCTCCACTCATGCTCTGTCTCTCTCTGTCTCAAAAATAAACAAACATTAAAAAAATTTTTTAAATGTAAGCTCCACCAGGGATCTTTGCTCTGTCTACACGTGTCCTATGGACTCCATGTATTCAGTAAATACTTTTGCATGAGAGGCTGAACAACAACTGGATCTACCACTTACTTTGAACCATGAGCATACTTTTAAGTCATGGTTTCTTACCTGCAAAATGGGCAGAGTAATTCTCACCTAACAAGGATGTTGTAAGGATCCAATGAAGTAATACAAGAAAGACTCTTGCACAGTACTGGACCCTGAGGCACCTGTTATCCCAGGAAGTGGATTGATAGACTACAGAGCTGTCCTTCGGAAAGATGAGATCTAAACAGGCATGACTGAATCCCTCCATGACTGTGTGTTGACATAGATCACAGCAAGGCTTGCACAGAGTTAGGAATTACAGAATTTCACAGCTAGGTTTCCTACTTACATTTCTCATTTTGCAAATGACACACGGCAGAGAAGGCTTGTGTAAAAAAACTCAATTTACTGAGTACCGTTTTAAATTAAAACAATTCATAGATGTGAAAAATGTTTATAGTTTCTCCTCAAAGCACTTCGTAGTTTACAGAACACTTTTGTATCCATCATCTGCGTCCGGTCTTACTCGTCACCCGGCACAATAAGTAAGAACGCTGATTCTATGCTTTCTCACTCATTTTTCCTATTTTACTCACTGTGTGTCCTGACACTCTGGACATCAGCCTTCTTATCACTCCCAGAGCCTGATTCATACTCGCACTCTTCCTTTCTCCTTACATACTTTTGCTCAGGCCGTGCCCTCTGATTGGAACACCTTCTTCCTTCCGGTCCCCCAAATCTACCTTAAAATTCTATCCATTTATCAAGGCCTGACTTGAGTGCTTTCCCTCCCCAAAGCCTCCCCAGGCCCTTTTAGCAGATGTCTCTAGAGGACATCTGTAGTTTTTGCTTATCTACTATCCTTTCTCTCTTACGGTGTCAGCAAACCTTCTTTTCCAAATGATCCTGGTGTGACTATCAAATGCACTGTCCAGTTTTTCCCCTCTCTGCCCTCCCCAGCTCTACACTACCACCAACACAAACACCGAAGTGTTTGGACATGTGAGCCAAGCCAAGCAAAATGGGTCTCTGCTGAGAATGAGGAATGGAGTCTTAGGGCAGAAGGCTATTCTGTTGTGAACTCCTGAGTCTTGAATGATTTCAGTAGCATGATCCTAAAGGCACTCTCGGTGACCACAGGCTGCCATGCTCACAAGAGTTGGCTTCCTGTTCCTGTCTTTCCAAGACCTTTTCTCCTTCAATTCTGAGAACTATCCAGTTTCCCTCAATAAATTATCCACCTTATTGATTAAAGTTTTGTTGTAAGCAACCACAGAAACTGAACTGTTATGTTCTCTCCAGTATTTCCACCGTTGTTTCTGGGTCAGCCTATTATATTCCTCACATTTCTGCTTTGGATAGAAGTGTTGCGATATGCTCTGCCTCTTTCATTGAACTACAAGCCCCCCAACAGGGTCTGTATCTGCTTCAATTCCTACTACTGTCACTTGCATACCTGGGTCCTCAAAAAATGTTATTGGAAGTTGAGAAAACGTATATTATCTTTAGACAGCAAACTGATTCAAATTTTCATACAACGCTTAGTTCCAAAAAAAAATTATTTTCTCAAATGCTTGGGATAATTAAATCTTAGGACTAGAAGAGACTTGTAACTTTAACAGTGGGATTTAATTCTTATGCCCTTATCACATCAGCCATGTAAAAAATGAAGTGCAAATAAATATCACTGGACTACTGGTGTGGACAAAGTGATTGTCACCCCACTCTAGGAGAGCTACTTTCGCAGTCCATCCTCCAATGATCAAGAGCCAGATCAGAGCCAGGACTGGTGCAGAATGGAGGAGAGAAGTGATGGTGGTTAGGGGGGCAGGGCAGGAATTTTGAGTCCCTGGAAGAAGCAGGATTGATGTGAGAAAGTTGTGGAATTAGTAAAAGCAGAACTGAAACTTTTATGTGCATATGGGGCTTTCACTCCCATATACATTTGAAGTTCTTTAAAAGTGCATCCGTGAGATAAAACAAAAAGCAGGGCTCACTGCTTCAGATAGAGCCAAGAGTCTAGAGATCCCAATTCTCCAGAGAGGTTTCTAACAGGTCCTGACAAACCCTGTCATGCCTTTACATCAGGGTGGAAAGCAGGACACATTTAATGTTCTAATGGGATATCTCTGTCTTTTCTATTTTTTTTCAAATCTATTTCATTTCAAGCTTCAATTATCATTAGATGGCATCTTTTTATTTTTCTTGGATTCTCTAGTCTCTTGATTTATAGACTCTCAGATGTAGCCAACGTATGTTTTTCAAACATTCCATTGAAGCTTCATTATAAAATTTGATAAGTTATGCCTCTCAATCTAAGGAATAAATCAATTTATTAATTGGATTCAAAAATCATCCCTCATATATAAATAGATTAACATATAAAATATATGTATCATTTTAAATAGAGATACGTTGTAACTATAATGTATAAAATAGCTAAATTTATCCCAAAATATATCCAGCATGTGAAATATGGGAATGCAGAAAGGAAAGAAAGAGGGGAGGGGAATAATATTTATTTAGTCTGTGATGTATGTGATACATCTTTATTTCACAAATTAGGAACTGACCAGTCTATAAAGAGGATTGAATGAAGCCAGGTAAAAGATGCTCTCTTACGCAGTCATTTTTTAAGAGGTATTTTTTTATTAAAAAAAATGTTTATGATCATGGGTAAAACAAAGGAGGGGAACTAACTCAACCCCATTAACTCAAGACATGATGACCAAGGAGAGAAGCAAGTTCTTGGCAAAACAAAGCACAGGACAGTGTGGGCCCCCCTCCCCCATGCCATTCCCCCAAACTAAAAAAAAACTGAAGAAAGATGTCTAGTCATAAAACTTCCCTTATTCGATGGAAGTAAACTGAGGGGGTAAAGTGTCAGTCCTGGGGAAGTTCATAGAAACATCTTCTATAGTAGTCGATGTACTTACCATCACAGGGCTTCTATATATGCAGGAAGGGCTACCAGGGCTCACAAGCTTTCAGGAAAGACATTGTGCAGGGACGAGATGGGAGGTGCAGGTTGACTGGGGGGGGAGGGGAGGAGGGGTTGGGGGAGGGATCCCCCCTGGCTGGGTGCAGTGGGCCTCATGCCCCAGTTAGGAAGAAATTAGGTCAGGAAGGAGAAAGACTGTCTTCTTTTCAGATCCTTGCCACTGCCTGTGAGTATCTCAAGTAATGTACAGAACCTATGGCTTCATTAATAAATTAATAGAACCTCGGGCTCCTGGGTGGCTCAGTCGGTTGAGTGTCCGACTTTGGCTCAGGTCATGATCTCACAGTTCATGAATTTGAGCCCCACATTAGGTTCTGTGCTGACAGCTCAGAGCCTGGAGCCTGTTTCGGATTCTGTGTCTCCCTCTTTTTCTGCCCCTCCCCTGCTCATGCTCTGTCTCTCTCTGTCTCAAAAATAAGTGTAAACATTAAAAAAATTTTTTTAATAAAAATAAAAAATAATAAAGCAATAAATTAATAGAACCTATGAGTTTACTGACAAATTAAAATACTCTCAGCTCAGGTCTTGATCTCAGGGTTGTGGGTTTAAGCCCTGCATTGAGCTCCAAGCTGGGTATAGAGCCTACTTAAAAGAAAATGAAAGATAAAATAAAATATCATCTGGAATTATTAACAAAAAAAGGATCTGAACGAAGTTTCTTGTATGCTTGATTAATACGAGTCAGCCCCCTGGAGCAAAATCACCCTTGCGTGAATGGGTTGAAAAAGAAATTGTCCATGAATGTAGCTGAGGATCAGCTGCAAGCCAATGGGAGGCTGGTCAGGACACGGTAAAGCTGTCTTGATGCACTGCCTTCACACACCCGCAGTCAATTTACCGAGTTCTAAAATTTCAATGTATGAACCCACCAAATATGGTAATGTCTCCCCCCTCCACCCCCATTAACACAGTGTATCATCAAACGTTCTGATCTTTGCCTTTTTCATAGGTAAAAGTGTGTATGTCATTGTTTTCAAATTGTATACCCTTTACATAAGTACTAAAAAACAAAACAAAACATGGTGTACTTCCGATAAAAGATCATTTTGAGATGGGGAAGGACTTTTTAAGCATGAAATAAAACCCAGAATCATAAAAAAAGTGGCAAATTTGAGTATATAAAAATTAAAATTTCTGGGTGTGGAAAAATAACATAAGTAAGATTAGAAGCAAATGGCAAGGAAAAAATATTAGCAAAACACATACAAAAGACCAATTTTATTAATTTATAAAACTCTTTTAAATTAATAAGAAAGATTAAATAGGAAATGGGGAGAAAGGAATAAAAATATTTCTAAATGCAAACTCTGTTTCTCTTCCTTTAACACTCAAATAATTTTACACCATTCTTGGAATAAAAGTCAAAATCCTTGTGTGGCTTACCCTCCTATGTATGATCTGGCTCCCCTCCACCCCTCCAATTTCATTTTTTATCATTCTCCCCCTCGCTTCCCTGTTCCAGATAGATTGGTCTTCTTCCAGTATTTCTTGATTTCTTCATGCATTCTCTCCCCTTGGAGCACTCCCTCCTTCCTAAAAAGTAAAAATAAAATAAAATCCTTATCTTTACAGACATTCAAATCTTACCTTAAGTGACATTTCCTTAGAGAAGACTTTTCTGAACACTGCAATCACCACTCCAAACTAGATGAAGTTCTCTATTATTTGGT
Source organism: Lynx canadensis (assembly GCF_007474595.2). Classification (NCBI taxonomy): domain Eukaryota; kingdom Metazoa; phylum Chordata; class Mammalia; order Carnivora; family Felidae; genus Lynx; species Lynx canadensis. Next base: position 83,719,694 of record NC_044311.2, on the reverse strand, counting down.
ATCATATTTCCCTATCCTTTCCCTTCATGGTACCTCACAGTACACTGTTCTCTGTCCGTGCAGATTAATGTATGTCTCCACTGGATGGAAAGTCTCCCAGGAATCTGACCTACCCATCTCCAGGACTTCGCATGTTGTCTGGCACAAAAAGCAGTTGAATCCAGTACTTGCTAAATTCATGCTTGTTTTAATTTTCCTACTTCCCTGACCATTTTGGTAAACATTCCTCATGTGACTCTTTTATGTGCTAGTGCATATTATCTCAGGTAGTGATTGCCCAAGCATGGTGAATCAACAGCAGCAGCATTACCTGGTAACTTGTTAGAAATGCACATTCTTGGGCTCCAATCTAGACCTACCAAATCAGAAACACTGGAGATGGGGCCGACAATCTGTGTCTGAATAAGCTTTCAGGTGATTCTGATGTACACCAAAGTTTGAGATTCCAGGGTTGCCTTGAACGTTGGTATCCAGTGGAGGCAGGAAAAAAGAGAGCATGGGAACCATGCACCAGCTTCTTGAGCACATGGCCTGGAGGTGACATGTAACACCGCCACTCACATTCCATGGGGCGCAGCCAGTCATGTGGCCCCATTTCAAAGTAAGGAGGCTGGGAAATGTAGTCCTCTACTGGGTAGCTGATTCTCAGCAATAACACTATACCATGGAGGAGAATACAAATTTTTCTTAAGTTTATTTATTTTCAGAGAGAGAGTGAGCACATGTGCACAAGTTAGGGAGAGGCAGAGAGATGGGGGGAGGAGAGAGAGAGAATCCCAAGCACTGACAGTGCAGAGCCCCACACAGGGCTCGAACTCTCAAACTCAGATCATGACCTGAGCTGAAGTCCAACGCTCAACCGACTGGGCCACCCAGGCGCCCCCTGAGAGACTACAAACTTTTGATGGGCAGTTGGCCATCTCTGTCACAGGTGTAGCATTCAAATGTCACTTCTGAAACTTACTTTTCTCTAATGAGAACAGTAACCCCCTATCTCAGCAAAATCCCTGGGAGGCAGATTCCAGATCTCTCATCCTGGTTTCTATGGTGTGATTCACATGTGCTAAAAAGAGCCCAGGTCAGCTGTTTCACCCGTTTAGAGGTGTTTGTTCCTGCTGGCACACACTCCGGGCTTCAGTTTTGGTCCCTGAAGGTAGAGGAAGAAAATGACTCATGCTGGTCAAGGTGAGGCAATAAGCAGGACCCGGATCTCCTTCCCCTTCTCCCTTCTCGTCCAACACTCAGATCATAGCCACCAAACGCAAGTACATCTGGTATTTAGGTGTATGTTTTGCATTTTTGTTTATTCATTTATTGTTTTGTTCAGTAATTACCAAAGTTCTGACATACATGCCCCAGGCACTAGGTTGAAAGATAATTTAGGTGGCCTTTCTTTCTTACTTTTAATGATTGTCCTTATATCAAGCTAGTGTAGCTGTCCTCTCTCCTCTCAGAGAAGGCTTATTCTCCCTCAGGTGTTCTGGTGGCTGATGGCAGGGGTGGGGAGGGGTGCAAGGGGAGGCATGTTACTTATAGGTGAGGACCAGACGTTGGCTCTGGCCTGCTCAGTCTCTGACTACCCACATAGATCTCATTAATCTTTTATTAATTTATCAATTTTATTAATCATTTTCATTAATTATCATTTTCCAGTAGCATTTATGTGCACAAAACTGAAGCCCTCTGGTGGGATATCCACATACAAGAGATTAAAGTTGGACCCCTACCTTATACCATCTACAAAAGTTAACTCAAAAAAGGATCATCAACCTAAATATAAGAGCTGAAACCATAAAACTCTTTTAAAAAACCATAGGGGCAAATTCTCATGACCTTAGATTTGGCAAGGATTCTTAGATATGACATCAAGACCAATAGTTAATAATAATAATAGTAATAATAATAATAATAATAGTTAAATTTTGCTTCTTCAAAATTAAAAAGTTTTTGCATCGAAAGTCATTATTAAGACAGTGAAGAGACAAGTTACAGGATGTAAGAAAATATTTACAGATCATATATTTGATAAGGGTCTAGTATTCAGAATATATAAAGAACTCTTACAACTCAGTTACAAAAGAACAACTAAACAAAAAATGGGCAAAGGACTTCAATAGACATTTCTCAAGAGAAGATATACAAATAGCCAACAAGCACATAAAAAGATGATCATTAGTCATTAGGGAATTGCAAATCAAAACCACAATGAGATACCATTTCATACCCACTAGAATGACTACAATAAAGAAAAAGAAAAGAAAAAGAAAAATACAGCAAGTGTTGGGGAGGATGTGAAGAAATTGGAACCCTCATACTCTGCTGGTAGAAATGTGAAATGATGCGGCTGCTAGGGAAAACAGTTTGATGGTTCCTCAAACAGGAAACATAGAATTACCTTATGACCTGGCAATTCCATTCCTGGGTATATATCCAAAAGAACTGAAAAAAGGTGTTCAGACATATACATGTACATACATATTCATAGCAGCACTACTGACTATAGCCAAATGGTGGAAACAACCCGAACGTTCATCAACAGATACATAGATAAACAAATTGCAGTAGATACAATGAAATATTATTCAGCCATAAAAAGGAATAAAGCACACTGATAACATGCTACAATGTGAATGAACCTCAAAAACTTTCTTTTAAAAACATTTGTAATGTTTTTATTTATTTTTGGAGAGAGCAAGCTCAAGCAGAAGAGGGGCAGAGAGAGAAGGAGACAGAGGATCTGAAGTGGGCTCTGCGCTGTGAGCACAGAGCCCGATGCAGAGTTTGAACCCATAGACGGTGAGATCATAACCTGAGCCCAAATCAAGAGTCAGCCACTTAACTGACTGAGTCACCCAGGTGCCCTGAACCTCAAAACTTTCTAAGTGAAAGAGCAAGATGTAAAAGGTTACATATTATGAGATTCTGTTTATATGAAATATCCAGAGTAGGTAAATCCATACAGACAGGAAGTATAATGGTAGTTGCCACGAGTTGGGAAGAGGATAGAATGGAGGCTGTTGAATGTATGCAGAGTTTCCTTTTTGGGGTGATGAAAATGTTTTGGAAGTAGAAAAAGATGGGGGAAACCCACAACTATGTGAATGTACTTGTTCCCTTTAATATGGTTAATTTTATGCTATATGAATTTCATCTCAATTTAAAACACTTAACTGGGGCCCTCATTTTATAATCCCAAGTATATTTTTAAGAGTCACTAATTAATCACTGAGTTAACAAAATAACACTCAAACGAAAAAGACATCTTTTTAACACAATTGCCTATTAGCTGCTGCTATGATCAAGATTCTAGCATTGAAGAGCTGTAAGAAGTATTTTCAAACACAAATAAAAGTACATGAACACATTTGAATTAAAAAAAAATCACAAACTAAAAATATTTTTCTTCTCAGTAAATGCCATAAAAATGTTTCAAAAATAGGGGCTGGTGGCTGGGTGGCTCAGTCAGTTGAGCATCTGGCTCTTGATCTTGACTCAGGTCATGATCTCACACTTTGTGGGATCGAGCTCCACATCAGGCTGTGCACTGACAACGCAGAGCCTGCTTGGAATTCTGTCCCTCCCTCTCTGTTCGCCCCTCCCCCTATCTTTCTCTCTCTCTTTCTCTCTCTCTCTCTCTCTCAAAAAAATGTTTAAAAAATGAATGTACAACTCATTATGAGATGCTGAGATATGCTATGACCCTATCTTTTCAGTTTGACATAAATTAAATTCCTAGAAAATTATGATACACTGTATGTTAGCTAACTAGACAATAAATTATATATATATATATATATATATATAATTATGAAAAACTAAGAAAAATCTATGACAACAAATGGTTCCAGGCTATGGTTGGGCAGCAGAGGTTGATTATAAGCACAACCAGAGAGCTGAACTAAAGGAGGCCTCTTGGTGTCTCAGAAATGTGTCTGAAGGATATCAGAATCAAAGTCTGTGCTGCTGGAGGAGCTCTGCAATAATTGGACACATGAGCAGAGAAAATGAGAAATCTGATACCAACGTATTGTAAATATCAGCCAGTTTTCAGCTACACCATCAGATAGAATGATCGGACATAATGATCAGTAATTGATCAGACATAATGATACCCACTGATTTCAATTCAAAAGGATGAAACTGACTGAAGGTTGATATTTTTCCTTAACTACTTCTCACTCTCTAGGGGGATACAATTCAATTGGCTTCATGAGAAGTGATACATTATTGGTAGCTTTCTGCAGGACATTCTTACCTCTTTCTTTTATTTTTGAGCTTAGAATCTTTTTCACTATCCTCATCCATTTCTACTTTCTTTCTCTCCTTTCTCCTTTTCCTCCCTTTTGTTCAAAAGACAACTATGATGACAAGGGTTGGAGGAGAATATGTACTAGTGTGTATGCACCATTCACAAAATCAGACCTGAGTAGGAAGTCACGACAGGTCTTAGATAATATGGAACCAGTTGTGTTTCCACACACACACACACACACACACACACACACACACACACCCATTAAGTTTAAGCTAATTTTTGGTTATCCATGATAATTGATAAAGATAATCTATGCTAGCTGATAGGGAAAACCCCAAAGTTACCACCAGAATTTATCTTGGGCTCTCATTTTGTAATTTTTTTTAAAGTTTATTTATTTTTGAGAGAGACAGAGCCTGAGTGGGGGAAGGGTAGAGAGCAAGGGAGACACAGAATCTGAAGCAGGCTCTGGGCTCTGAGCTGTCAGCACAGAGCCCAACACGGGGCTTGAAGTCACAAACCACGAGATCATGACCTGACCCCAAGTCGGATGCCTAACCAACTGAGCCACCCAGGCGCCCCTTTAGGCTCTCATTTTGATGTATTCATTCTCAAAGGTTGAAGGCAATGTCTTTTAGAGTCTGCCTTCCTGCAAGGTCTGTGAGAAATATAAATGAGATGTGAAATGAAAACAGAGAAAGGTGAGAGGAAAAAAAAATAAGGTCTTGGACCAACCACAAATAGAATAATCAATTTGTAAAAGACTCAAAATGAACATTTTTTTGACTCCTATCTTGAGCCAGATGGTGAACTACGCACCTGGAGTGGGTGGTACAGGAAGACTAAAATGAAGAAAGATGAGGGAATCATGGCCACTACTCTCCAAGTGGTAGAATCTGAGCTGGAACTTCAAGTACACGACTTTGTCGGCGCCAGTGTGAAGCATGGTTCCGTCCCACTAAAGCAGGAGTGAGCACATAACACCTGGCATAATAGACTCTTAAAAATTTAAGTTTGACTCTTGCTCATTTAGAGGCTGATTACCTAGTCTGTTTATAGTCTCTAGTCATCTTAAACTTTAAGCTTTCTTTCACTGCGACAGATTTTCATCATTCCAGGTTTGTACATATTTTGGAAATTTTGTACAATCTTAAGTACTTTGCTGATTACAGCTAAAACTGATTCTCCCAGGCAAGTAATTCATTCCTTCCTCTGTGTTTCCACAGTGCTCTGTTCACACCTTTATGGAGCTCAGATTACACTGTATATTAAGTATATGTTTGCTTTTCTGGCTTCTTCACTTGAGTGAGAGCTCTTCATGGAATGTGATTATATTTTGTTGAGACAGGGAAACATAGTGGTTAGGCATTGGAGCTCTCAGCTCCTTTTCCCCAAGTTCAAATCCCTGCTCAACCATTTCCTATCTTGCTGTATAACCCTGGACAAATTGTGTGTCAGCCTCCCTATGCTTCAGTTTCTTCCTGTGCATAATAATGACTATACCTCATAAAGATATGTTGTGACCATTAGATTAGACATGTGAGGTGCTTTCTCAGTGCTTGGCACACAGGGGGTGATCAATAAATACAGGCCTTCCTCCGGTAGCCCTTCTAACACACAGTAAGTCTTTATAATAAAGTTCATAGAAGTAGGAAATGAATACATTATTTTACCAGAGCTGCCTAGATTGGGGAATAGTTGCAGCCTACTTTTCCTGCTCAAATTTCCTTCAGATAAAAAGAGAAATCCCCTTTCAGACATCCCATGATGCTACACTGAGTCACTCATTTCCCTTTGGCTCAGTGGGGAAATGACGGTGACTGTTTCTTCCTCATCTTGCCCAGAAACCGCTGGATTCAGCTAACAACTGAAGATAGGGAGCAGTGGCCCAAGATACAGCTGGAAAAACAAACAAACAACAAAAAAAAACAACCCTAGCTGTTCAGTTCCCCGAGGGCTACTTCTGATCATCCTTATGGAAGAACGGACTGTGGCTTGGGAAAGAGTTTTGGAATCTCTGCACCTAAGATGTCTCCCGCAAGAGATGTCATTACTATATGGCCTGGTTTCATGAATAAATGTAGGTTGCCACTTGCTCCCAAGATGAGCTAATGCTCCTCTTTTGTGCTTTCTTAACACCTAAATCACAAGAATTACTAGCCATGAGTAAGCATGAGGTACATACTGGGCATTGTGCTATCCACTCCACATTTAATCTGTAGATGTGCATTTAGTCCAGACCACATATCGACGAGGTTGATGTTATGACCCCCACTTTTCACAGGTGAGGAGACTGCAACACAGTGAGTTGAAGTGATTTCCCCCAAATCACCCAGCTACTAAATGGCAGAGCTGGGATGTGTCCCGAGGCTACTTGCTGCCAGAGTTCACGCACAACAGTACACGAAACCACCTCCCTGACTGTTTTCATGTCACTCATTAGTCTGTTGTGTAGAAATCCTTCAATGAGTTTGGTTGGAGAAGCTTCTCTGCTTCTCCAGCCAAATTGTGAGCCTCCTGAGGGCACAGCTTATAGCCTCACTGTTTTCCCAGCTCCTGTCACAGTACCTGGCACACAATAGCTGTTCAATGCACACAGAATAAATGAATGAATGGTTAAGCACATTGAGGTAACACTTTAGGCAGAAGATGATTTATTGGGTTGGAATCAAGAGGATTCGTATCTGCCTCAGGCTCCTGAAACTGTTTGAGATCTCTTCCAGATCCAAGAGCACTGAGATAGTGAGACTGGAGCTCTCTTCTCCATACTTTCAGCAAGACAGTTCAAAGCAATCGTCAAATAGGAACCATTTAACTTGCTTTTCCCTGCACTCATTTCAGATTTTCCATAAGGAGCTTTCTCTGAAGGCTCTGAACACAGTCCCTTGGCTGGCTCAGTGCTTCCTGGGATGGCCAATTTCTCCATCTGCCACGGGAATGGAGACTCTGAACATCTGCAAAACCCTCCCAAGGGAAGCAGCCCTCAGATACAGTATGTTCAAGAATTGGGCTTGTGACACTGTCCCAAAAGAAGCCCTTGCAACATTTTTGTCCCAAGTATTGAGCTGCTTTTCCTGTCTTTGGTTGGTTCCCTCCTCCTGTCTCTGGGCAGGACTGGGCTCTTCTACTGAACTACCTTGTTGGCTAAGATTTCAGTGAGAACTTTATGAGGATTTAAGATCCCAGGGTTTTTTGCTGAAGAATAAAGCTTGTTGTGTAGCCAGGAATCTGAGAGCATACAGCAGATTTTTGTGGATGAAACTACATATTCTCAACAACCTCCCTCATTTCCTTCTGGGAAATCTTACTGTCACTGGTCAGATTGAGGTTACATTTCTTCCCAACTACCTATGACCACGGGACTGTTAAACAGAAGTCCCTTTCTCCAAACAACACACACACACACACACACACACACACACACACACACACACACAGAGTCTATCATCTATTTCTAAAACAGCTGCATCCAAAGCTCACTCAAGTGACTCTCAGATATTTGTAAGTAAAATGGTGAAGCTTAGCACAATATTCATCTTTGGGTAACTATATGAAGCATTTCTATCATCAACTTTCATAGAATGGAGTTAGTTTAATGCAACAATCTCAGAAAGCGTGTCATTGTTATTTAATTTATGAAGAAAAAAGAAAAGATAACCAATTTACTTTTTTTTTAATTTGCCCTTTTCATCCATGGTTTACTGACAGTAAAAAATGAAAATCACCCTTTCCTTTCACCTGGCATTATCAACCTTCTTTCACTTATCAAATATTTATTAACCCTCAAAGTGCAGAGTACAGGGTACTGCATGGGTTCTTACCCATTGTTCTGAATAGCCAACCTAGAAATAGCGCTGAAAATGAACTTCCGTTAATAATGAGCTGCAACTAGTATCCAATGGAGAGGTAGTCCCCTAAAAAGAAAATTTAGAAATTCTCATGAGACCATCTATGCGTGGTTTTCTAAAATGTTCTTTAGCTTCAAAAATTCTTCACCCAAAATTTTCATTGGGAGCCCCCTACATCAAATAAAAGTCATTTTCTAATTCAAGCAGCTGAAGTCCAGACAGCTTTCAAGATTGACCAGTGCCTCCAAACTAGTTCTTGAGCTACAGTCAGCTCTGGTCCTCTTACCTGGAGCCATGAAAGACAGTGACCTCCTGTTACACTATCGGCTCCCATATTGCAATAAGCCGAATCTCCCAATGTTGTCAGTACAGTCTGCAGACTAAATCCTGCATCCTGACTCGTGGTCCTTGGGTTCAGTTGCCAACTAAACACCTAATTAGAATGAGCATTATTTCTCTCAAGATTTGGAGAATATATCTATTGTTCAAGATATCTTCCAGGATTTAATGGAAAATGTTTAGACTCTGAAGCATTTCAAATAGGATGGAAGTGGAACAGAGGTGAAAGACTGGATTACTTAGATTGCTTTGGGAAAACTGGATTATTAATATTACATGAAGAAATATAGAGTTGTAGCCTGACCTTATATACCACATTTGAATATGGACTCCAGGTAGATTATGGACCTAAATATTAAAGATAAAACGGGGCACCTGGGTGGCTCAGTCAGTTAAGCATCTGACTTCAGCTCAGGTCATGACCTCACCGTCTGTCAGTTCAAATCCCATGTCAAATTCTGTGCTGACAGCTCAGAGCCTGAAGCCTGCTTTGGATTCTGTGTCTCCCTCTCTCTCTGCCCCTTCCCCGCTCATGCTCTGTCTCTCTCACTAAAATAAAATAAAAACATAAAAAAAAAATTTAAAGATAAAACAATAAAGCTATCAGAAGGAAAAATAGGATATCTTTGTGAAAGATAGAGAAAGTCTTCTAAAGGAACATCCCAAAACACAAACCATAAGGTTAAAAGTTGATGGATTTGACTTCATCGAAATTAAGAATTTTTGCTCAGTGAAAGACCTAACAGACACCAGTCAAAGACAGAGGACAGACTCTAAGAATATATTTACAATGTATTTAACAATTAAGAGATAAATATCTGGAATATGTTAGGAACTCCTCCAAATCAACAAAAAAGAGATGAGAAAATAAATAGAAAAGTACTCAAGAGATATGAAAGGTTAATTTATAAAAGGGCCTTAAAAATTGATTTAAGAAGCGTATGAGGGGCACCTGGGTGGCTCAGTTAGCTGAGCATCCCACTTCAGCTCAGGTCATGATCTCACGTTCACAGGTTTAGGCCCCGCGTCAGGCTCTGTGCTGATAGCTTTGAGCTGTGTCTCCCTCTCTCTCTGCCCCTCCCCCCACTCATGTTCTGTTTCTCTCTCTCTCAAGAATAAACATTAAAAAGGAGAGAAATATATGAAAAGATGCTAGTAATCAGAAGAATGCAAGTTATAGCAACACAATACCACTTTACACCATCATAATGGCAAAACAAGAAAAGAAGATAATACCATATATTGACAAGAATATGAGGAGATGAGAACAGTCTGGTACTGCTTCTTGGAATGTAAAACATACAGCTTTGGGGCGGGGGGGCACCTGGGTGGCTCATTTGGTTGAGCGACCAATTCTTGATTTCAACCCAGGTCATGATCCCAGGGTTGTGGGATTGAGCCCCAGGTCAGGCTCCATGCTGAGAGCCTCTATATTTCCCTCTTTCTCTCTCTCTCTCTCTCTCTCTCAAACAAAAACAGAAACAAAAACATACAGCTTTATGGAAAGAGATCTGGCAATACTTAGTCAAATTAAGAATGAATGTATTTCATAACCCAAGAATCCTACTAATGGGTATGCTCAGATAATAGCTCCCCAAGTTCACTAAAGGACACATACAAAGATGTTAACTGTAACTTTGTTTGTGGTGTCAAATATAGAAGTTAACTAGTATCTGCCAGAGGGAATAGATAATTAAAATACAGTATGTTAATACTCTGGAATACTGGGCCATGGTCAAAGTTAATTAAAAAATATATAGTCACATGAGCAGACCTGAAAGCTTAATGTTGAATGAAGATTTATACATAAAACAGTATTTGCATGGGTAAGAACATGCCAAACACAACAGAGTGAGTATCTAAATGAGAGAAAGGGCTGGAAATGACCACTGTGAAGGAAAAAACACATAACAGAACAAGGACAATCTTTGCATTAACTAATGATGATAGTGTTCTATGAACCAATGAGTGTAATTTAATAAGCTCTGTGAAGAACAGAAAAGGAAATGGGGGCAGGGGGGTTGTTGTCGGAGAGGCCGTGCCATAGAGGTAAGTGACCCTGACTGTGAGCAGGAGACCTGGGTCCCATACTGATTTGGTCTGACATTTGGTGGTAACATGAGCCCAGGACATTCTTTTCTAGATTTCCTTTTTCCCCTTTGGTAGCATAAAATATTAGGCTGGAATTTCTAAGATCTTTTCCAGCTTTGTGCTTCATGTACTCTGTTCTTCCTTTCCCATCAATAACCTCCATAATGTCATAAGCAACAATAAAACCATATCACCCATTTCAGAACATTTTTACTCACGGTGAAAAATAACCGAACTTATGAAAAATGTCTTTTGCTGAAGGTGTATTTTTTATACACCTGGATGACAGAGTGATATCATTTCTTTAAATGTGCCGTCTTTATCACCTTAAGGCAACAGTTTCCCTTTCCATGGATCAATGGACAAAGGAAAAAAGTTAAAAAAAAAAAAGGCTTACATAACATTCAGGAGGACTGGAGGAGTTATAGGACGAAAGAGCCCTTCTTAGAAAAACACAGATTGATGAGGAGGCGGACAATGATGATGATGACTATGACTACGAAGACGAGGACGACAGCAAACTAGAAAAACGTAAATCCGGAAGAGTTCACCTTGTCTCTGGACATCTAGCTCATAGAGGCCACTAGGCCCTTGTAGCTGGCTCCAGGCTTTTTTGGACTCTGCTTTACGAGGAAACATACCCTGGAGATGAGTGATGGAAAGCATTATAAAATGAGGAAAGCCACTTTATAGAACTGTGGACTCCATTTACAAACTAAAATAACAAAATGGGAAAATACACTATCATAGAAAATCTATTCTGCACTGTGTTAGAGGAATCATTTTGCCCTTTTAAGAGTTCATTAAAATTCAACAGCTCTTTTCAATCAATTAATACGTTGGCTATGAATAGGAAAATATGTGTGACTGGCCAGTCCTGTACAAACTAAAACATTTGCATAACATCAGCTCTTTCTTTGGTTGCATAATTAATCATTTGGGATTATTCATTTGTAAGCATCATTTTTCAGTGTCAGAAGAAATTATGTTTTACTTATGGCAACATTCTAAGTCATAATTACAGCTATCACTTACTGAACACCGGCTAAGCATCAGGTATTATACATGTCATAATTGTTATGCTTACCACAATATTATAAAGTGAATATTATTATACCTGTTTTTTGGATTAGGAAGCTGAAGTTCAGAGAAGTTTATTAATTTGTTCAAGATGATATGCACTTCAACAGTAAGAATGACTGTCTACAGAGCTTATCTTTTTAGCATGCCACATAGCCTCCTCTAAAGATTTTTTCTTCTGAAAATAGTGATTCCATATTAATAGTTAATATTTCTTGTGTGCTATTTGCCACTGCACCTGCAACTTGATAAGCATTGCCTCATTTGAATTCACCAAACATCCCTATGAGATGTGGATATTCTTAGTGTATACATTTTCAGTAATGAGAAAAGTAGGGTTTAAGGAAAGTACTACTTGGTCCAATAGAGCACAGCTAGAAAGTAATGGAGTCTGGATTCAAGGTCCTGGTGTCAGTTCATATTTTTCTTAATTTTATTTTTAAAAATGTACATACTATAAAACTGAGATTTTGGGTATGCTCCATGAATTTTAACATATGTGTAGATTCATGAAACCACCACCACAGTCTGTAGGCAGAACAATTCCATCACCCTAAAAAGTTTCCTCATGGTACCCTTTGTAGTCACACCCTCCTCCATGCCAACCTCTGCATTCACTGATCTGGTCTGTGTTCCTGTGGTTTGTCTTTTTTTTTTTAATGTTTATTTCTTTATTTTGAGAGAAAGAGAGAGGGAGCACATGCAGGAGAGGGGCAGAGAGAGAAGGAAAGAGAGAATCCAATGTGGGGCTTGATCCCATGAACCACAAGATTATGACCTGAGCCAAGAGATCAAGAGTTGTCCACTTAACCGACTGAGCCATGCAGGCACCCCTGTAGTTTTATCTTTTTAAAAATGTGATATAAGTGGAATCATGCAGTATGTATGTTTTCAAACTTAATCCTTTCAATCAGTATAATGCCTATGAGCTTCATCCATATTGTTGTTTCCATGTTGTTGCTCTTTATTGCTGAGTAGTTTTTCACTGTACTGATGTATCACATTTGTTTATCCATTCAACTGTGGGGAAAAAAGTGTGGATTCTTTTCAGTTTATGAATAGATAATGAAGAGGTGATTATGTATGCAGTTGCTATAAACATTTCTGTACATAAATTTTGTGTTAACATGGGTTTTCGTTTCCTTAAACACCGAGGACTGGGTTGTTGACTCATAAGTTAAGTGTTTAATCTTTCAAGAAACCATCCAACTATTTTCCAGAATGGCTATATAATTTTGCCTTCTCTCCAGCAATGCAAGAGGATTCTAGTTGTTCCGCACCCTCATCAGCACTTGGTATTGTTAGTGATTGTTTTTAAAACAGTTAAAAATTTTAGCCATTCTAATAAGTTTGTAGTGGTATCTAATGTTTGTTTAATTTACATTTGTCTATTACATTCCTTCATGTGCTTATTTGCTATCTATATTTACTCTCAAGCCAAGTGTCTGTTCAAGTTTTTCTCCCATTTTTTATTTTTATTTTTTATGTTTATTTATTTTTAAAAGAGAGAGAGACAGAGACAGAGTGCAAGAGGAGGAGGGGCAGAGGGAGACAAAGATACAGAATACAAAGCAGGCTCCAGACTCTGAGCTGTCAGCACAGAGCCCAATGTGGGGCTTGAACTCACGAACTGTGAGATCATGACCTGAGCCAAAATGAGCCACCCAGGAGCTTTTTTTTTTTTTTTTTACTTTTTATTCTCCCATTTTTGAAATTGAGTTACTTTCTTGCAATTGAGTTTTAAGAGTTCTTTATGTACTCTAAATATAGGAACTTGGTCAGAAATATAATTCACAAATATTTTCATACAGTTAGCACTTATCTTTCATTATTTTCATAGCGTATAGAGAGTTTACACAAAGATGGGTCGAGCTGCCTGGGTGGCTCAGTTGGTTAAGAGTCTGAATCTTGATCTCAGCTCAGGTCATAATCTCATGGTTTCATGAGTTCCCGTCCCATTTTGGGCTCTGTGCTGACAGTGGGGAAGCTACTTGGGATTCTCTCTCTCTCCCCACCTCTCTCTCTACTCTTCCCCCGCTCATACTGTCTCTGTCTCGCTCAAAATAAATAAATAAACTTAAAAAAAACCCCACCAAGATGGGTCATGGGACCAAAGATATACTGGGCTTTCAGACAAACAAATGCGGACAGAAAAATAGAGTGAATCTCTGCAATCTCCATCCCCATGGAAAAAGTCCCCTGCCCACATTAAATTCTTCTCTATGCAAGAACGATGTGCATGCAGTTCTAAAGAAGCCAAGTTCAGGCCTTCTGTCCTCATAATTTGCATAGCACCCTTTCCCAGCCTGGACTTGGGACTGAGAGGAGAGAGGAGGTCACTTTCAGTCTCTTGCTGCATTGGTGGGGGGCCCTGACTGAGAGAGAGGAAGCTGCTATATCACAGCCCCATGAAAAGTAGAAATGTGCCTTTGCTTGCAGGTAGAGTGAATTGTTTCATCACAGCTATTGCTCCGTGGTTTCCAATCTTCATAAACAGTGAATTAAAGGAAATTGGCTTAAAGCTGCAGTATAAAAAATAAAAGTCCTGTATGAAAGGATTTTCCAACTATGAGGAGTTGTAAGCCCTGCGTTGTATTTCTGATCAAAGCTGTGTACAGAGTCTCCAAGAGACTGTGTTCATTCTGTTTATTTAAACTCCACTTTGGGTAAATAACCACCTCTGGGGAAACATAAACACAGCACCTCTTTCCCGTTACAGAGTAACAATTTCCAACTCTATGTCACCTCTTTATCATCAGTGTGTATATATAATTTTTATGGAGTTATAATCCATGTGATGCTTGCTTCCCAGTGTTCTGTTTTTAGCTTAACATTATTTCACATACATTTTTCCATGTAGCAGCATAGTCTAAATATTTACCATTTACAGAAGTACACTGTGATACAGTAGACTAAGAATAGCTCACACTTACATAGTAATTACTGTATGTCAGGCAAGTGCTTTACCTATTTTTACTCATTTAACGTTTCCTCCCTACAACCCTCTGAGGTGGGTACCATCTGTCTTAGTCTGGCTTCAAAAGAAAGCAGAACCTGAAGCAGAGGGTTCCGTACGCTACTTTATTCAGGGTGCAATTCCAAGGAAGCTGGGGTGAGGGAAAAGCAGACGGAGGCAAGGAAAGGAGGAGAGTCATGGTGAAGGTGTGTTATCAAGCTGGTTCCCACCAAGTGTGATTGATTGTCCCCTCTCACAAGACCGTCCTCCCATGAGACCATCCTGCAAAAAACTGCATCAACTGCATGTCAGACAGTCATACAGAAAGAGAAGGGAGGAATGGCTTATCTACCACTTCTCATCTGCCCCATGAGAATTTTATCCACACACATACTTCCGGGTAGGCAAATGGCACACCTCAGTTTCAGCAGGGAAGCCTCAGGAATCAGGGCTTGACGCAAGGTGCTCTGTAGTTTGCCTGCACAAAGTCACCAAGTCAGTCGGGTCCCACATAAACCTGAGATGGCAGTAATGGCTGGAAATATACAAGAGATTCTATTATTGCACTAGTTTTACAGATGAGACACGGAGATTGACTCCCTGCCCTAAATCACTCAGCTGGTGACTGGTGGAGCCACATTTGAACCCAGAAAGCCAGACCCTTAACAATTATGCTAAACCAGTCCTTCGATTTGGGAACCTCTGAGTTGTTCTCAGGTTTTCACTGAAATGCTTCAGAGCATAACAGAGAGATTATCAGATAGGAATCTTTGATTCTGACATGGCTCAGAAGCTTGGAAAATCATTTCTGTATGGGTTTCAACTTGTCATGTAGTTTTGAAAGAGCTCAGACTACAGGGCCTTAGAGATCTCATATTCTGAATATAATTATCCTGAAAATTTTTGAACAAATAATACATATTTTTGTAAATTTACCTATCCTGGGTGCCTGGATGGTTCAGTCGGTTAAACATCTGACTTCAGCTCAGGTAATAATCTTGCAGTTCATAGGTTCAAGTCCCATGTTGGGCTCTGTGCTAACAAAATAGCTCAGAGACTGGAGCCTGCTTCAGATTCTGTATCTCCCTCTTTCTCTCCTCCTCCTCTGCTCATGCTCTGCCTCTCAAAACTAAATAAACGTTTAAAAAATTTTAAAAACAATTTACATATCCTTAGGATGTAACCTCAGAAAGTAGACCTACTGGATCATAGGGTAGGACCATTTATATGACCTGTGATTTAAATTAGCAATTGCCTTTGGGGCACCTGAGTGGCTCAGTCAGTTAAGTGTCCAACTTTGGCTAATGTCATGATCTCATGGTTCATGGGTTTGAGCCCCGCGTCAGATTCTGTGCTGACAGCTCAGAGACTGGAACCTGCTTCGATTTCTGTGTCTCCCTCTCTGTCTGCCCCTCCCTGCTGGCACTCTGTCTCTCTCTTGGAAAAAAATAAAATAAGTAAACATTAAAAATTTTTTTAAATAAAAAATAAACATAAATAAAGAAATTAGCTGGGTGCCTGGGTGGCTCAGTTAGTTAAGTGTCCAATTTCGGGCCAGGTCATGATCTCGCCCTTCCAGAATTCGAGCCCCATGTCAGGCTCTGTGCTGCCAGCTCAGACCCTGGAGCCTGTTTCAGTTTCTGTGTCTCCCTCTCTCTCTCTCTGCCCTTCCTCCACTCGTGCTCTGTCTCTCTCTCAAAAATAAACATTTTAAAATAAATAAATAAGTAAACAATTGCCTTTGAAAATAATCTTACTAATTTCATGAATTTCTTAGATCTTCAAGGGATGAATGTGCCTCTTGCCTTCCCTGATCATCATTGGGATGAAATAAAATTATATATGAAATATTTCACTTTTGGTGACTTGATAGATATGAAGTAGCATTGCAAAATTTTTCTTTTCTATATCTTGACTGCCTCAATAAGTCAAACATTTTTCCAGGTGTTTTTCATGTGACTTCTTCCTGTATTAATTTTATTTTTAGCAAATTATTTCCTCTGTTGGAGGGATCAGCTTTACCATCTGCCAAGTGAACAGGTAGGCTGAGGTCTCCAAGAGGTTTTGAGCGGTGAGACAGTACCTATTGGAGTACTGTCTCAATTCTTGAAATAAGTCAGTAAGGGCTTTTACATCTTTAGAGTTTCTGTGAGTCTAGAAACAAGGAAGCCTGTTCCTTGACCAGAGACCCCAAGAAATGTCGTGGTCAACCAAATTCTCTTCTTTCTGCATGGCTCATGTTTTAGTCCTTCCTAAAAGAAGGAGAGATGAACTTAAGTGACCTGATGGATTTGCCCCCCAATTTAAGCAGTTTGTAATATTTTGTATAATGAGCACACATATCAAATGCTTCTCCCAAGGCAGCAGTTATCTCAATTGGAGAACACTTCTCGTTTTCTTCTAAGCCTAGAGCTTCTGAAACACTTGACACATTTGTTCTGCATTTGTGGTGACCTACTTATTCTAAGTTTCAATCTTTTAGCAGCTGAGATTAAAATGGCCAAAGCAATGAAGTCATCATTGTCATTCTCTGGAGATTTAAAAGAAGTATGACAGCATTCTTAGATACTAGGGGAGTTAGGAAGCAGATTACCATATTCTCATCTTGGGACAGGGCTAAAAAAAAAAAGCAGGGGCTGATTCTTGAGGAGCTCCAGCCCCCTTTTCCTAAGCCTCTTTCTCCATTCCAAAAGGGAGAGGTGCTGCTCCTCTTCACTTTTACTCCTATAAACATGTGTCATCAGAACTGGATGAGGGGGCAGGAGAAATGGGTTCAACCCTAGTTCTGCCAACTTCACACCCTTGTGGATTTCAGTAAGTCCCTTATCTTCATCAAGTCCAAGTTTCCTCATCTATTCCATTATAGTCCTTTTCACTGATTATTCATAGGCTTCGCTAACTAGTACGCAAGACCTTTAAGTTAGTAGCAGTACCTTGTTTATTATCTCTATGCCGCCCCCACAAAGGCCCTTTATGGAATTTGTCATAGGAAGGCGTTCTCTCCTCGGTACTATACTGAATTTTTATGAATCTCTTCTTGTCCCTGAGGGTGGCCACTACCATCCTCTTTCCAAGGTTGCCCAGGTGGATGAGTTTGCTAGACCTACTGTAACAAATTACAAATTACCACAAACATGGTGGCTCAAAACAACAGAAATGAGGGGGCACCTAGGTGGCTCGGTCGGTTAAATGTCCAACTCTTGATTTTGGCTCAGGTCATGATCTTACAATTTGTGGGATTGAGCTCCTCGTTGGGCTCTGTGCTGACAGCGCTGAGTCTGCTTGGGATTTGCTCTCTTTCTTTCTCTGCCCTTCCCCTGCCAAATAAATAAATAAACATTAAAAAAAAAAACAGAAATGTATTCTTTCATGGTTCTGGGGGCTAGAAATCCAGAATCAAGGTGTCTGCAGAGCCATACTCTGAAATCTCTAGCGAAAGATTGATCCTTGCCTCTTCCTAGCTTCTCATCATTGATGACGATGCAGCTGCATCAGTCTAATCTCTGCTTCCATCATGACACGGACTTTGTCCCTCTGTGTGTGTCTTTCCACGTCTCCAAATCTCTCTTATCCTTATAAGAGCACCAATCATTGGATTTAGGGCCCAACTTAACCCAATATTACCTCATCTTAACTTGATTACATCTGAAAAGATCTTATTTCCAAATGAGTTTACACTCACAGAGGATGTTCCAAGTGGATGTCAATTCTGAGGGAACACTATTCAACCTGGCACACCAGGACATCTCTAGCCCTACTACTCCCATCCCATAGCCTTGGACCTTGTCTCCTGTCCTCATCATGCAGAATCCTTCCCCCTCAGATGACTCCCCCTCACTGGAGTCATGATAATTATCCCCATTGTTCTCCTTCACAATAGGCTTTCCCTCTTTCCATCCATTTTCCACAAGAGCCTGCTGTCAGGCTAATCTCATAAAAAGGACAGCTTGATTAGCTTCACTTCCCTGCTCAAAAACTTTTTTGATGGTCCTTATTACCTAAAGCATAACAGCCCCATTTAGGCCAAACTTCCTTAGGAAGACATTCACAGACTTTGACTCCAACTCGCCCTTGCAGTCCTACGCCCCCGACTTTCTTTCATGCACTACTCTAATTGTCCTTTCTCTCCATCATCTGCCTTTTCCTCCTCTATCATGTCTCTGCCTCCATCTCAAAGCCATTCTCCATCACAGCATGTGTTATTTTTACCACTCTTGAAAAGCTATGTTGTTTCCAATGTCTACCAAGACCTCAGACCATGCCCAGCCCAATAGTCACTCCTGCTCCAAACTCCCAGAATAGTTTGTACTTCCCTTGATACTTTTCATTGTTACATTATCTGGTGATGCTGTCTCTTTTGATTAAAACATGAGCTCTTAAGAGTCAGATGTCTTTCTCATTCCCCCAATTTCTGGCTCTTCCAGAAAGACAGCATGTTTTGAAGAGAAGGAAGGAAGGATTCTAAAGTAATGATTTTCAGAAGATACTTTTGGGAGTATGCAAATGTTTTGTATTTCATTAACAGTCAAAGCGATAAAAAGTGAAAAATGGCACCTTTACCCCTAATTTCAACTTTTCATATTTATAAAAATAGCTCACTTCTTTATACTAAGCTAATGTTATACATTGGGAGTTACCAAATAAATGTACGCTAATAACATGTGTTTCTGCCTTATGAATACACACTGGGTAAGATTTATTGAATCAAAAAAATATAAACATGACTATAGCAATGGAGTCACGTACTTCTCTTGGCAGATGAAGTATTTGCATTTCTTCTTAGACTCTCTTAGCCATAATGGTGGTTGAGATTTTTTATCCCATGTGTAAGATTAAAGGAGGGGGATGCCGTAAGGCCAAGAAGCAGAGCAGAGAGGCAATGGACATTGGAGCCACAAGGACTATGACAACTCTGCCATTTATTAACTGTATGATTTGGGGGATGTCACTTAACTTTTCAAAACCTGTTTCTTTTTTGTTAAAATAGAGATTAACTCTAACTCATAGGAGTGTTGAGATGATTAAATAGTATACCTAAAATAAAATGAATAGCATATAAAAGAATAAATGACATCTACCTTATTACAAGGGTTAGCTCTGGTGAGAGGTTTTTTGTTTTTTGTTTTTTGTTTTTTTTCCACTTGCCAGGTAAATTGCAGAGGTAATTCTAACAGCAGCTGAGAACTTAGATGAGGAGGGCCTTAACCTCTAAATTGCCCCGAGGGAGAGCTAGCTAATGAAAAGTCACAAGAGTGAATTATCTGCTGACTATGCTCTTTTGCTGAGGTACAAAATTACTTTTCTATAGATATCCAGTTTGCTAATTACCTTTTAAAAATCAAATGAGAGCTCTTTCTAAACTCCTGGTAGTGACCAAGAAAATATATTAAAAGAGAAGCATCAGATTTTATGCAAGAGTCAAGAAAAACTCATTTGGAAAAACACAAGTACTTAAGTACAGACTGTTTGGTATGACTCCGGAGTAGATAAAATATTTTCTTGACTGTAGTTCCCTTCCTGTAAGATGTGGGTAAAAACTAACATCAAGAGATGACTCTGAAAAATAGAAAAAAACACTTCCTGAATTAATTTGGATCTTTCAAAGGAAACCAGTGTCTGACATCTCTTACTAGTTGAGTATCAAATCATCTTTCTCTCCTTTCATGAGGCTGCCCTTCTTTATTCTTTTATGAGCATCAGTACTTAGGGTTATAGAAGCCATGAGTGCTTTATAAGGATGCTCTGACTTTTCTGTAAAGGGATCCTTCTAGGTTTGACTCGTTGAGCCCTTGGGCTCTCAGACCCACAGCTGGCAACATCCCCTTACATGTGGATGTACTTTCACTTTCATGACCAGTGCTGGGGAAAATTATTCCTTACAGGGCTTTTCAGGGATCCTGCTCCCCCATGTGTATGTTTCTGACATCATGTTCTGGGCCTATTTCTCAGACCTCAGATCTTTTTATCTTCACTGCTTTAGACCTCAAATAACTTAACCTACTGTCTCTCCCCTTCTAGATGTTACCACTGCTTCCCATTCTATCCCACAGATAAGACACCAGGGCTCTAATTTAAGGGTTTTTCTACCAATTAGAATGGGGAGCAGATACTAGCTAACAGAAATTACATGAAGAAGATGGAAAGTTGTTGGCATCTTACCAAGTAGAGCCAGTGTCCAGAGCTGGTGTCCAATTTCTATCCTTTGCTTTCTATCCTTTACCTTCATTATTCAGGTAAAGCATTATCCCATTGCCACAAAGCGAAATTCCCCTACCACACTTATACTCACCCACACCCACACACGCTTTCAGATACACACACGGGAAGAAGCAATCAAGACAAAATAGATGTTCCTGGCTATTAAGAGTGTACATTTTGTCTCTGAGAACTCCACACTGGGCATCTCTGAACTTTTCATAGGAATGAGTGACACAGGGCATACTCAGTGTGGCAGAGGTGACAAGACAAATGAATTAAAGATCAGATTGTTTGGAAGGACTTCATTCTGTTCATTCTTATACCCCACTCTCTTGATATCCTGCAAAGCCCATCATTGCTTGATTTTGAATTAAGCCGCCCCTTCCTGGTGGTTCATAAGCTGCCTCCCTTGGTGATTATGAGAAGCTTCTTGATTCTTTTACACCCCAAAACTGTCAGAGGATCCTTAAAGCCACAAGCTGAACATGAGATACCTTTCTGTCCATAAAATCTCAAAGATAAGGAATTTAAAAGCCTATCTTTATATTAAAACAAGCACATGTATATTGGGAACAAAAAGAAATTCTTATGTTTGGTTGAATTATATACAGTTACCAATATTCAACCATTTTTGGCCTATAAAAATGGCAGTTACACATGGTTTAACCTGATACATTTTAAAGGTAACAGAAATGTTTTTCTTGGGACTTCATCTCTAGGCCCAGGAGTAAAACTTCTCTTTCCATTGACATAAGGGATATTTTAACATTTATTTATTTATTTTTGAGAGTGAGAGAGAGAAAGCACAAGCAGGGGAGGCACACAGAGAGAGACACAGACTGTGAAGCAGGCTCCAGGCTCTGTCAGTGCAGAGCCCACGCGGGGCTCGAACCCAAAAACCATGAGAACATGACCTGAGTCGAAATCGGACGCTCAACTGAATGAGTCACTCAGCCGCCCAACATAAGGGATATTTTAAATAAAAGTTTGAAAAGCAGTCTTTTGCACAGTTTATTTAATGATATTTGGAATATTCTGTGATTCTGGGGATAATTGGTTCTCACTCAGAAATGGCTATCTTTCAAACTAATTAGCACTGGATTCTGAGAACAAAGGGGGAAATGATAGGTTTCATTTTTTTGAATTCTCTCCAAACCTCTTTCAGAGTTCTTCAATCTCTCTCCCAAACCAAATTCGTCCCCTTTTTTTCTTTCACAGATCTTGATCATATAAATCTATTAAGCTTCTCTGCTTTCCCCTCCCCGAGCCTAAGAACTGATGAAACATTCAAGAATCCAGATCAGGTACTATGGGTCTCCAAGTGGATCTTTGTCTGTGCTTCCTTCTGGAGGCGAGGCAAAGGTAATATTTTCATAGAAGACTGGGGTGAGAAGTTGTGTTGGGGAAAACAAGATGTCCTTATTAAAAATTGATGGAGCAGACTGGAAGATATCTAGAAAACACTCACATATTCCTAAATTCTGTTTCATTCACATTTGCATTAAAGTTTTAGTCATGTGATCAAGAATTAGTTACTCTTCTCTCTCAATCAATCAATCTCTGTTTCTCTTTTTCATGTGTAAAATGTAGGTATTTAACTGGATGAGATAACGACTGTAGGTCTGGCATTCTAAGACACTGCAACTTAAGGGCATGTATACATGTTCATAAAGCCAAGAACAACTTAAAAATACATCAGTTGGGCTCACCTCAACAAGGGACATCAGTCTTTGGTCATGGAGCCAATAAATATGTATATTTTTCACATTCTACTGCATATTTGTCTCATGTGTCTGGGGTTTGAATCATTTTGCAAAGATTATTGATCCATAACATCCAATAAATGCAAAAGCAAGGAAGGTATTAGAAGTGCTAATAAGAAAAGGCACATGGTAATTATGTAAGCAAGGTGGGGAATATTTAAAATTTTTAAGTGGAATGATTCACTAGATTGAAGGGAAGTTTCTGAAGACAAAGAGCTATTTATGAAGCAGGTGCAAGGATCTGTCTACACCTCTGCAATCAGCAATAATTTTTAAGAGGAAAAGAAAAGTGATTGGTGAACCAGAATACCATTTGAATGTGACACTAGCATTGGCAAAAGTATGTTCACTCAAGAGAAGGCCATGAGTTTGTTAAAAGTATTTAAAGGTGAAAGAAACATGGTAACCTTGCTGATGAGACCTGTCACAAACTATGAAGAATTTGTGGGTTTAAGAATCTCAGTGATGCTAGAGTGAGTGCGGGCACTGTAACTATTAACAGTTTCCCCCATAATACTTAGAGGAATTATCAAGGAGGGACATGACCTGACTCGACAGATTTCTGGCATGTGAAATAAGTTGGTTGTTTTTGGAAAAGATAGAGAAAAAGTAGATCTTCAAGAAGTGAATACTTGGTTTTAAAACTTGGAAGATCACACTCATAATTCTACGTGATGGAAATGAGGAGATGGACAATAAGATTGAGCCATGCTGTATTTGTTAAGGGAAGGCTCTAATTCTCATTAGCTTAACACAATAAAGGCATATTTCTCACTCACTTAAGAATTCAACATGGATTCAGGCAACTGGGTGGCTCAGTAGGTTAAGCGCCCAACTTCAGCTCAGGTCATGATCTCACGGTTGGGTTCGAGCCCTGCTTTGGGTTCTCTGCTATGGGCACAGAGCTTGCTTCAGATCCTCTGTCCTCCTTTCTCTCTGCCCCTCCCCTGCTCAAGCTCTTTCTCTCAAAAATTAAAAAAAAATTAAAAAAATTAACCAAGAAAAAAGAATTCAGTGTGGGTGATTCTTGCAGGGTGACAGTTTGTGTGCAGGGGCCAGGAGCTCTCTATCTCATGGCCCGGCCTTCATTCAGTTTCCAGGAGTCTATTCTCCTAAAAGATAGAAAAAGGGGCTGTGGGGAAGGCACATCCACCTCTTACCATCCCACCCAGAAGTGACACACAATCACTTCCTTACATTTTCCATTGGCAAGAATCAGCCAGATGGTTCCCACTGGAACTGCATTGGGGCAGGAGCAAGAAAGACAGTCCTGGGCTGGGCATCGCATCCTAACAGCAACCCTACACTAGGAAGGAGTCTTTTGCAGGGGCCAGCCTATGAAAAGAAGTTATGCCACACCTCCTGACTCCAGTTAGGAACAAAAGGATTTACAACGAACTTTTCAGAACCTAATCTATTTGCATATAGAGAAGTAGAGAAACTTCTGTGGTATGCACTCTAAAATAGGAGCCATGACTCACAGCACTGAGTGCCTATAAAATGACTGAATAAAAGCAATGTTTAAAGGAACAAACTACAGTTTAAAGAAAAGAGAGCTGTTCTATTTTATATTGTAAATGTGTTATAAAGTCAAGCTGGGGTAATGCGTGTGCACATGTGTGTCTGTATGTGTGTGTGTGTGTGTGTGTGTGTGTCCAGTATCTCTTCCTTTGAAAAATGACTCCAACCTCATTCTGTAAATATCTTCCTAACTGCAGCTAAAGGAGGTGGGGGAGGTAAAAAACTGACCAGGGTCATCTCCCTACCTCAGGGGTTACATATGACTCCCGTCCAATCAAACATTTGGATCCCTCTGAGCATAGTGAGTTTTCAGTGATGAGCCCTCCACCTAAGCTGGGCCAATCAGAGCTCACCATGGTGTCTTTTATCCAGAGACTCTTTCTCTGGGGCTGTCATCTCTAAAACCTGTAAGCCTGAGGCTCTTGACAGCCATTTAC